>NW_026047092.1:3039721-3342443 GCF_023864275.1 Schistocerca cancellata | reverse complement strand
ATCGTTACAATTCACTATCAGTTTTTCGTCCGATTCGAAGATCTTTTAGTCACAGCAGAACTGCCATAAGGTGCCCGAGGCAGCAATAGACCCTTGGAGGCAAGTCTGCTGGAGGACGATGTATTGAATCGGGAAGCAATTTGAGTGATCGATCGTCATTAGGTGGCCCTGAACGTTACAATTCACTATCAGTATTTCGTCCGATTCGAAAATCTTTGACTCACAGCAGAACGGCCATAAGGTGCCCGAGGCAGCAATAGACCTATGGAGACAAGTCGGCTGGAGGACGATGTATTGAATCGGGAAGCAATTTGAGTGATCGATCGTCATTAGTTGGCCCTGAACGTTACAATTCACTATCAGTATTTCGTCCGATTCGAAAATCTTTGACTCACAGCAGAACGGCCATAAGGTGCCCGAGGCAGCAATTGACCCATGGAGACAAGTCTGCTGGAGGACGATGTATTAAATCGCGACGCAATTTGAGTGTTCCATCGTCATTAGGAAGCCCTGAATGTTACAATTAACTATCAGTTTTTCGTCCCATTCGATAATCTAGACTCACGGGAGAACGACCATAAGGTGTCCGAGGCAGCAATAGACCCATGGAGACAAGTCTGCTGGCGGACGATGTATTGAATCAGGACGCAATTTGAGCGATCCATCGTCATTAGGTGGCCCTGAACGTTACAATTCACTATCAGTTTTTCGTCCGATTCGAAAATGTTTTAGTCACAGCAGACCGGCCATAAGGTGCCCGAGGCAGCAATAGACCCATGGAGACAAGTCTGCTGGAGGACGATGTATTTAATCGGGACGCAATATGAGTGTTCCATCGTCATTAGGTGGCCCTGAACGTTACAAGTCACTATCAGTTTTTCGTCCGATTAAATCTTTGACTCACAGCAGAACGGCCATAAGCTGCCCGAGGCAGTAATAGACCCATGGAGACAAGTCTGCTGGAGGACGAGGTATTGAATCGGGACGCAATTTGAGTGTTCCATCGTCATTAGGAGGTCCTGAACGTTACAATTCACTATCAGTTTTTCGTCCGATTCGAAAATCTTTGACTCGCAGCAGAACGGCCATAAGGTGCCCGAGGCTGCATTAGACCCATGGAGACAAGTCTGCTGGATGACGATGTATTGAATCAGGACGCAATTTGAGTGTTCCATCGTCATTACGTGGCCCTGAACGTTACAATTCACTATCAGTTTTTCGTCCGATTCGAAAATCTTTGACTCACAGCAGAACGGCCATAAGCTGCCCGAGGCAGTAATAGACCCATGGAGACCAGTCTGCTGGAGGACGAGGTATAGAATCGGGACGCAATTTGAGTGTTCCATCGTCATTAGGAGGTCCTGAACGTTACAATTCACTATCAGTTTTTCGTCCGATTCGAAAATCTTTGACTCGCAGCAGAACGGCCATAAGGTGCTCGAGGCTGCATTAGACCCATGGAGACAAGTCTGCTGGATGACGATGTATTGAATCAGGACGCAATTTGAGTGTTCCATCGTCATTATGTGGCCCTGAACGTTACAATTCACTATCAGTTTTTCGTCCGATTCGAAAATCTTTGACTCACAGCAGAACGGCACTAAGGTGCCCGAGGCAGCAATAGACCCATGGAGACAAGTCTGCTGGAGGACGATGTATTGAATCGGGACGCAATTTGAGTGCTCCATCGTCATTAGGTGGCCCTGAACGTTACAATTCACTATCAGTTTTTCGTCCGATTCGAAAATCTTTGACTCACAGCAGAACGGCCTTAAGGTGCCCGTGGCAGCAATAGACCCATGGAGACAAGTCTGCTGGAGGACGATGTATTGAATCGGGACGCAATTTGAGTGATCCATCGTCATTAGGTGGCCCTGAACGTTACAATTCACTATCAGTTTTTCGTCCGATTCGAAAATCTTTTAGTCACAGCAGAACGGCCATAAGGTGCCCGAGGCAGTAATAGACCCATGGAGACAAGTCTGCTGGAGGACGAGGTATTGAATCGGGACGCAATTTGAGTGTTCCATCGTCATTAGGTGGCCCTGAACGTTACAATTCACTATCAGTTTTTCGTCCCATTCGATAAACTAGACTCACAGCAGAACGGCCATAAGATGCCCCAGGCAGCAATAGACCCATGGAGTCAAGTCGGCTGGAGGACGATGTATTGAATCGGGACGCAATTTGTGTGGTCCATCGTCATTAGGTGGCCCTGAATGTTACAATTCACTATCAGTTTTTCGTCCGATTCGAAAATCTTTGACTCACAGCAGAACGGCCATAAGGTTCCCGAGGCAGAAATTGACCCATGGAGACAAGTCTACTGGAGGACGATGTATTGAATCGCGACGCAATTTGAGTGTTCCATCGCCATTAGGAAGCCCTGAATGGTACAATTAACTATCAGTTTTTCGTCCCATTCGATAATCTAGACTCACGGGAGAACGACCATAAGGTGCCCGAGGCAGCATTAGACCCATGGAGACATGTCTGCTGGAGGACGATGTATTGAATCGGGACGCAATTTGAGTGATCCATCGTCATTAGGTGGCCCTGCACGTTACAATTCACTATCAGTTTTTCGTCCGATTCAAAAATCTTTGACTCACAGCAGAACGGCCATAAGGTGCCCGAGGCAGCAATAGACCTATGGAGACAAGTCGGCTGGAGGACGATGCATTGAATCGGGACGCAATTTGAGTGATCCATCGTCATTAGGTGGCCCTGAATGTTACAATTCACTATCAGTTTTTCGTCAGATTCGAAAATCTTTGTCTCACAGCAGAACGGCCATAAGGTGCCCGAGGCAGCAATAGACCCATGAAGACAAGTCTGCTGGAGGACGATGTATTGAATCGAGACGCAATTTGAGTGTTCCATCGTCATTAGGAGGGCCTGAACGTTACAATTCACTATCAGTTTTTCGTCCCAATCGATAATGTAGACTCACGGGAGAACGACCATAAGGTGCCCGAGGCAGCAATAGACCCATGGAGACAAGTCTGCTGGAGGACGATGTATTGAATCGGGAAGCAATTTGAGTAATCCATCGTCATTAGGTGGCCCTGAACGTTACAATTCACTATCAGTTTTTCGTCCGATTCGAAAATCTTTGAGTCACAGCAGAACGGCCATAAGATGCCCGAGGCTATAATAGACCCATGGAGACATGTCTGCTGGAGGACGAGGTATTGAATCGAGATGCAATTTGAGTGTTCCATCGTCATTAGGAGGTCCTGAACGTTACAATTCACTATCAGTTTTTCGTGCGATTCGAAAATCTTTGACTCACAGCAGAACGGCCATAAGGTGCCCGAGGCAGCAATAGACCTATGGAGACAAGTCGGCTGGAGGACGATGTATTGAATCGGGACGCAATTTGAGTGATCCATCGTCATTAGGTGGCCCTGAATGTTACAATTCACTATCAGTTTTTCGTCAGATTCGAAAATCTTTGTCTCACAGCACAACGGCCATAAGTTGCCCGAGGCAGCAATAGACCCATGAAGACAAGTCTGCTGCAGGACGATGTATTGAATCGAGACGCAATTTGAGTGTTCCATCGTCATTAGGAGGGCCTGAACGTTACAATTCACTATCAGTTTTTCGTCCGATTCGAAAATCTTTGACTCACAGCAGAACGGCCATAAGGTGCCCGAGGCAGCAATAGACCCATGGAGAAAGTCGGCTGGAGGACGATGTATTGAATTGGGACGCAATTTGAGTGATCCATCGTCATTAGGTGGCCCAGAATGTTACAATTCACTATCAGTTTTTCGTCCGATTCGAAAATCTTTGACTCACAGCCGAACGGCCATAAGGTGCCCAAGGCAGAAATAGACCCATGGAGACAAGTCTGCTGGAGGACGATGTATTGAATCGGGAAGCAATTTGAGTGATCCATCGTCATTAGGTGGCCCTGAACGTTGCAATCCACTATCAGTTTTTCGTCCGATTCGAAAATCTTTGACTCACAGCAGAATGGCCATAAGGTGCCCGAGGCAGCAATAGCCCCATGGAGACAAGTCGCCTGGAGGACGATGTATTGAATCGGGACGCAATTTGAGTGATCCATCGTCATTAGGTGGCCCTGAATGTTACAATTCACCATCAGTTTTTCGTCCGATTCGAAAATCTTTGACTCACAGCAGAACGCCCAGAAGGTGCCGGAGGCAACAATGGACCCATGGAGACAAGTCTGCTGGAGGACGATGTATTGAATCGGGACGCAATTTGAGTGTTCCATCGTCATTAGGAAGCCCTGAATAGTACAATTAACTATCAGTTTTTCGTCCCATTCGATAATCTAGACTCACGGGAGAACGACAATAAGGTGCCCGAGGCAGCAATAGACCCATGCAGACAAGTCTGCTGGAGGACGATGTATTGAATCGGGAAGCAATTTGAGTCATCCATCGTCATTAGGAAGCCCTGAACGTTACAATTAACTATCAGTTCTTCGTCCGATTCGATAAACTAGACTCACAGCAGAACGGCCATAAGATTTCGAGGCAGCAATAGACCCATGGAGTCAAGTCGGCTGGAGGAAGATGTATTGAATTGGGACGCAATTTGTGTGGTCCATCGTCATTAGGTGGCGCTGAATATTACAATTCACTATCAGTTTATCGTCCGATTCGAAAATCTTTGACTCACAGCAGAACGGCCATAAGGTGCCCGAGGCAGCAATAGACCCATGGAGACAAGTCTGCTGGAGGACGATGTATTGAATCGGGACGCAATTTGAGTGATCCATCGTCATTAGGTGGCCCTGAATGTTACAATTCACTATCAGTTTTTCGTCCGATTCGAAAATCTTTGACTCACAGCAGAACGGCCATAAGGTGCCCGAGGCAGCAATAGACCCATGGAGACAAGTCGGCTGCAGGACGATGTATTGAATCGGGACTCAATTTGAGTGATCCATCGTCATTAGGTGGCCCTGAATGTTACAATTCACTATCGGTTTTTCGTCCGATTCGAAAATCTTTGACTCACAGCAGAACGGCCATAAGGTGCCCGAGGCAGCAATTGACCCATGGAGACAAGTCTGCTGGAGGACGATGTATTGAATCGGGACGCAATTTGAGTGTTCCATCGTTATCAGGGAGCCCTGAACGTTACAATTCACTATCAGTTTTTCGTCCCATTCGATAAACTAGACTCACAGCAGAACGGCCATAAGATGCCCGAGGCAGCAATAGACCCATGGAGTCACGTCGGCTGGAGGACGATGTATTGAATCGGGACGCAATTTGTGTGGTCCATCGTCATTAGGTGGCCCTGAATGTTACAATTCACTATCAGTTTTTCGTCCGAGTTGAAAATCTTTGACTCACAGCAGAACGGCCGTATGGTGCCCGAGGCAGCAATTGACCCATGGAGACAAATCTGCTGGAGGACGATCTATTGAATCGGGACGCAATTTGAGTGTTCCATCGTAATTCGGATGCCCTGAATGTTACAATTAACTATCAGTTTTTCGTCCCATTCTATAATCTAGACACACGGGAGAACGACCATAAGGTGCCCGAGGCAGCAATAACCCCATGGAGACAAGTCGGCTGGAGGATTCAATACATCGTCGTCCAGCAGACTTGTCTCCTTGGGTCTATTGCTGCCTCGGGCACCTTATGGCCGTTCTGCTGTGAGTCAATGATTTTCGAATCGGACGAAAAACTGATAGCGAATTGTAACGTTCTGGGCTACCTAATGACGATGGATCACTCAAATTGCGTACCGATTCAATACATCGTCCTCCAGCAGACTTGTGTCCATGGGTCAATTGCTGCCTCGGGCACCTTATGGCCGTTCTGCTGTGAGTCAAAGATTTTCGAATCGGACGAAAAACTGATAGTGAATTGTAACGTTCAGGACCTCCTAATGACGATGGAACACTCAAATTGCGTCCCGATCCAATACCTCGTCCTCCAGCAGACTTGTCTCCATGGGTCTATTACTGCCTCGGGCACCTTATGGCCGTTCTGCTGTGAGTCAATGATTTTCGAATCGGACGAAAAACTGATAGTGAATTGTAACGTTCAGGGCTACCTAATGACGATGGATCACTCAAGTTGCGTCCCGATTCAATACATCGTCCTCCAGCAGACTTGTCTCCATGGGTCTATTGCTGCCTCGGGCTCCTTATGGTCGTTCTCCCGTGAGTCTACATTATCGAATGGGACGAAAAACTGATAGTTAATTGTAACATTCAGGGCTTCCTAATGACGATGAATCACTCAAATTGCGTCACGATTCAATACATCGTCCTCCAGCAGACTTGTCTCCATGGGTCAATTGCTGCCTCGGGCACCTTATGGCCGTTCTGCTGTGAGTCAAAGATTTTCGAATCGGACGAAAAACTGATAGTGAATCGTAACATTCAGGGCCACCTAATGACGATGGACCACACAAATTGCGTCCCGATTCAATACATCGTCCTCCAGCCGACTTGACTCCATGGGTCTATTGCTGTTTCGGGCATCTTCTGGCCGTTCTGCTGTGAGTCTAGTTCATCGAATGGGACGAAAAACTGATAGTGAATTGTAACGTTCACCTAATGACGATGGATCACTCAAATTGCTTCCCGATTCAATACATCGTCCTCCAGCAGACTTGCCTCCGTGGGTCTATTGCTGCCTCGGGCACCTTATGGTCGTTCTCCCGTGAGGGCCTGAACGTTACAATTCACTATCAGTTTTTCGTCCGATTCGAAAATTTTTGACTCACAGCAGATCGGCCATAAGGTGCCCGAGGCAGCAATAGACCCATGGAGACATGTCTGCTGGAGGACGATGTATTGAATCGGGACGCAATTTGAGTGATCCATCGTCATTAAGTGGCCCTGAACGTTACAATTCACTATCAGTTTTTCGTCCGATTCGAAAATCTTTGAGTCACAGCAGAACGGCCATAAGATGCCCGAGGCTATAATAGACCCATGGAGACAAGTCTGCTGGAGGACGAGGTATTGAATCGGGATGCAATTTGAGTGTTCCATCGTCATTAGGAGGTCCTGAACGTTGCAATTCACTATCAGTTTTTCGTGCGATTCGAAAATCTTTGACTCACAGCAGAACGGCCATAAGGTGCCCGAGGCAGCAATAGACCTATGGAGACAAGTCGGCTGGAGGACGATGTATTGAATCGGGACGCAATTTGAGTGATCCATCGTCATTAGGTGGCCCTGAATGTTACAATTCACTATCAGTTTTTCGTCAGATTCGAAAATCTTTGTCTCACAGCACAACGGCCATAAGTTGCCTGAGGCAGCAATAGACCCATGAAGACAAGTCTACTGCAGGACGATGTATTGAATCGAGACGCAATTTGAGTGTTCCATCGTCATTAGGAGGGCCTGAACGTTACAATTCACTATCAATTTTTCGTCCGATTCGAAAATCTTTGACTCACAGCAGAACGGCCATAAGGTGCCCGAGGCAGCAATAGACCCATGGAGAAAGTCGGCTGGAGGACGATGTATTGAATTGGGACGCAATTTGAGTGATCCATCGTCATTAGGTGGCCCAGAATGTTACAATTCACTATCAGTTTTTCGTCCGATTCGAAAATCTTTGACTCACAGCCGAACGGCCATAAGGTGCCCAAGGCAGCAATAGACCCATGGAGACAAGTCTACTGGAGGACGATGTATTGAATCGGGAAGCAATTTGAGTGATCCATCGTCATTAGGTGGCCCTGAACGTTGCAATTCACTATCAGTTTTTCGTCCGATTCGAAAATCTTTGCCTCACAGCAGAATGGCCATAAGGTGCCCGAGGCAGCAATAGCCCCATGGAGACAAGTCGCCTGGAGGACGATGTATTGAATCGGGACACAATTTGAGTGATCCATCGTCATTAGGTGGCCCTGAATGTTACAATTCACTATCAGTTTTTCGTCCGATTCGAAAATCTTTGACTCACAGCAGAACGGCCATAAGGTGCCCGAGGCAGCAATACACCCATGGAGACAAGTCGGCTGGAGGACGATGTATTGAATCGGGACGCAATTTGAGTGATCCATCGTCATTAGGTGGCCCTGAATGTTACAATTCACCATCAGTTTTTCGTCCGATTCGAAAATCTTTGACTCACAGCAGAACGCCCAGAAGGTGCCGGAGGCAACAATGGACCCATGGAGACAAGTCTGCTGGAGGACGATGTATTGAATCGGGACGCAATTTGAGTGTTCCATCGTCATTAGGAAGCCCTGAATAGTACAATTAACTATCAGTTTTTCGTCCCATTCGATAATCTAGACTCACGGGAGAACGACCATAAGGTGCCCGAGGCAGCAATAGACCCATGCAGACAAGTCTGCTGGAGGACGATGTATTGAATCGGGAAGCAATTTGAGTCATCCATCGTCATTAGGAAGCCCTGAACGTTACAATTAACTATCAGTTCTTCGTCCGATTCGATAAACTAGACTCACAGCAGAACGGCCATAAGATTCCGAGGCAGCAATAGACCCATGGAGTCAAGTCGGCTGGAGGAAGATGTATTGAATTGGGACGCAATTTGTGTGGTCCATCGTCATTAGGTGGCCCTGAATATTACAATTCACTATCAGTTTATCGTCCGATTCGAAAATCTTTGACTCACAGCAGAACGGCCATAAGGTGCCCGAGCCAGCAATAGACCCATGGAGACAAGTCTGCTGGAGGACGATGTATTGAATCGGGACGCAATTTGAGTGATCCATCGTCATTAGGTGGCCCTGAATGTTACAATTCACTATCAGTTTTTCGTCCCATTCGATAAACTAGACTCACAGCAGAACGGCTATAAGATGCCCGAGGCAGCAATAGACCCATGGAGTCACGTCGGCTGGAGGACGATGTATTGAATCGGGACGCAATTTGTGTGGTCCATCGTCATTAGGTGGCCCTGAATGTTACTATTCACTATCAGTTTTTCGTCCGAGTTGAAAATCTTTGACTCACAGCAGAACGGCCATATGGTGCCCGAGGCAGCAATTGACCCATGGAGACAAATCTGCTGGAGGACGATCTATTGAATCGGGACGCAATTTGAGTGTTCCATCGTCATTCGGATGCCCTGAATGTTACAATTAACTATCAGTTTTTCGTCCCATTCTATAATCTAGACACACGGGAGAACGACCATAAGGTGCCCGAGGCAGCAATAACCCCATGGAGACAAGTCGGCTGGAGGATTCAATACATCGTCGTCCAGCAGACTTGTCTCCATGGGTCTATTGCTGCCTCGGGCACCTTATGACCGTTCTGCTGTGAGTCAATGATTTTCGAATCGGACGAAAAACTGATAGCGAATTGTAACATTCTGGGCTACCTAATGACGATGGATCACTCAAATTGCGTCCCGATTCAATACATCGTCCTCCAGCAGACTTGTCTCCATGGGTCAATTGCTGCCTCGGGCACCTTATGGCCGTTCTGCTGTGAGTCAAAGATTTTCGAATCGGACGAAAAACTGATAGTGAATTGTAACGTTCAGGACCTCCTAATGACGATGGAACACTCAAATTGCGTCCCGATCCAATACCTCGTCCTCCAGCAGACTTGTCTCCATGGGTCTATTACTGCCTCGGGCACCTTATGGCCGTTCTGCTGTGAGTCAATGATTTTCGAATCGGACGAAAAACTGATAGTGAATTGTAACGTTCAGGGCTACCTAATGACGATGGATCACTCAAGTTGCGTCCCGATTCAATACATCGTCCTCCAGCAGACTTGTCTCCATGGGTCTATTGCTGCCTCGGGCTCCTTATGGTCGTTCTCCCGTGAGTCTACATTATCGAATGGGACGAAAAACTGGTAGTTAATTGTAACATTCAGGGCTTCCTAATGACGATGAATCACTCAAATTGCGTCACGATTCAATACATCGTCCTCCAGCAGACTTGTCTCCATGGGTCAATTGCTGCCTCGGGCACCTTATGGCCGTTCTGCTGTGAGTCAAAGATTTTCGAATCGGACGAAAAACTGATAGTGAATCGTAACATTCAGGGCCACCTAATGACGATGGACCACACAAATTGCGTCCCGATTCAATACATCGTCCTCCAGCCGACTTGACTCCATGGGTCTATTGCTGTTTCGGGCATCTTCTGGCCGTTCTGCTGTGAGTCTAGTTCATCGAATGGGACGAAAAACTGATAGTGAATTGTAACGTTCACCTAATGACGATGGATCACTCAAATTGCTTCCCGATTCAATACATCGTCCTCCAGCAGACTTGCCTCCATGGGTCTATTGCTGCCTCGGGCACCTTATGGTCGTTCTCCCGTGAGGGCCTGAACGTTACAATTCACTATCAGTTTTTCGTCCGATTCGAAAATTTTTGACTCACAGCAGATCGGCCATAAGGTGCCCGAGGCAGCAATAGACCCATAGAGACAAGTCGGCTGGTGGACGATGTATTGAATCGGGACGCAATTTGTGGGGTCCATCGTCATTAGGTGGCCCTGAATGTTACGATTCACTATCAGTTTTTCGTCCGATTCGAAAATCTTTGACTCACAGCAGAACGGCCATAAGATGCCCGAGGCAGCAATAGACCTATGGAGACAAGTCGGCTGGAGGACGATGTATTGAATCGGGACGCAATTTCAGTGATCCATCGTCATTAGGTGGCCCTGAATGTTACAATTCACTATCAGTTTTTCGTCCTTTCGATAATGTAGACTCACGGGAGAACGACCATAAGGTGCCCGAGGCAGCAATAGACCCATGGAGACAAGTCTGCTGGAGGACGATGTATTGAATCGGGACGCAATTTGAGTGATCCATCGGCATTAGGTGGCCCTGAACGTTACAATTCACTATCAGTTTTTCGTCCGATTCGAAAATCTTTGACTCACAGCAGAACGGCCATAAGATGCCCGAGGCAGCAATAGACCTATGGAGACAAGTCGGCTGGAGGACGATGTATTGAATCGGGACGCAATTTGAGTGATCCATCGTCATTAGGTGGCCCTGAATGTTACAATTCACTATCAGTTTTTCGTCAGATTCGAAAATCTTTGTCTCACAGCACAACGGCCATAATTGCCCGAGGCAGCAATAGACCCATGAAGACAAGTCTGCTGCAGGACGATGTATTGAATCGAGACGCAATTTGAGTGTTCCATCGTCATTAGGAGGTCCTGAACGTTACAATTCACTATCAGTTTTTCGTCCGATTCGAAAATCTTTCACTCACAGCAGAACGGCAATAAGGTGCCCGAGGCAGCAATAGACCCATGGAGAAAGTCGGCTGGAGGACGATGTATTGAATTGGGACGCAATTTGAGTGATCCATCGTCATTAGGTGGCCCAGAATGTTACAATTCACTATCAGTTTTTCGTCAGATTCGAAAATCTTTGACTCACAGCCGAACTGCCATAAGGTGCCCAAGGCAGCAATAGACCCATGGAGACAAGTCTGCTGGAGGACGATGTATTGAATCGGGACGCAATTTGAGTGATCCATCGTCATTAGGTGGCCCTGAACGTTGCAATTCACTATCAGTTTTTCGTCCGATTCGAAAATCTTTGACTCACAGCAGAACGCCCATAAGGTGCCCGAGGCAACAATGGACCCATGGAGACAAGTCTGCTGGAGGACGACGTATTGAATCGGGACGCAATTTGAGTGTTCCATCGTCATTAGGAAGCCGTGAATGTTACAATGAACTATCAGTTTTTCGTCCCATTCGATAATCTAGACTCACGGGAGAACGACCATAAGGTGCCCGAGGCAGCAATAGACCCATGGAGACAAGTCTGCTGGAGGACGATGTATTGAATCGGGACGCAATTTGATTGATCCATCGTCATTAGGTGGCCCTGAACGTTACAATTAACTATTAGTTTTTCGTCCGATTCGAAAATCTTTGACTCACAGCAGAACGGCCATAAGCTGCCCGAGGCAGTAATAGACCCATGGAGACAAGTCTGCAGGAGGACGAGGTATTGAATCGGGACGCAATTTGAGTGTTCCATCGTCATTAGGAGGCCCTGAACGTTACAGTTCACTATCAGTTTTTCGTCCGATTCGAAAATCTTTGACTCACAGCAGAACGGCGATAAGGTGCCCGAGGCAGCAATAGACCCATGGAGACAAGTCGGCTGGAGGACGATGTATTGAATCGGGACGCAGTTTGAGTGATCCATCGTCATTAGGTGGCCCTGAAAGTTACAATTCACTATCAGTTTTTCGTCCGATTCGAAAATCTTTGACTCACAGCAGAACGGCCATAAGGTGCCCGAGGCAGCAATAGACCCATGGACACAAGTCTGCTGGAGGACGATGTATTGAATCGGGACGCAATTTGAGTGATCCATCGTCATTAAGTGGCCCTGAATGTTACAATTCACTATCAGTTTTTCGTCCGATTGGAAAATCTTTGACTCACAGCAGAACGGCCATAAGGTGCCCGAGGCAGCAATAGACCCATGGAGACAAGTCGGCTGCAGGACGATGTATTGAATCGGGACGCAATTTGAGTGATCCATCGTCATTAGGTGGCCCTGAAAGTTACAATTCACTATCAGTTTTTCGTCCGATTCGAAAATCTTTGACTCACAGCAGAACGCCCATAAGGTGCCCGAGGCAACAATGGACCCATGGAGACAAGTCTGCTGGAGGACGACGTATTGAATCGGGACGCAATTTGAGTGTTCCATCGTCATTAGGAAGCCGTGAATGTTACAATGAACTATCAGTTTTTCGTGCCATTCGATAATCTAGACTCACGGGAGAACGACCATAAGGTGCCCGAGGCAGCAATAGACCCATGGAGACAAGTCTGCTGGAGGACGATGTATTGAATCGGGACGCAATTTGAGTGATCCATCGTCATTAGGTGGCCCTGAACGTTACAATTCACTATCAGTTTTTCGTCCGATTCGAAAATCTTTGACTCACAGCAGAACGGCCATAAGCTGCCCGAGGCAGTAATAGACCCATGGAGACAAGTCTGCTGGAGGACGAGGTATTGAATCGGGACGCAATTTGAGTGTTCCATCGTCATTAGGAGGCCCTGAAAGTTACAGTTCACTATCAGTTTTTCGTCCGATTCGAAAATCTTTGACTCACAGCAGAACGGCGATAAGGTGCCCGAGGCAGCAATAGACCCATGGAGACAAGTCGGCTGGAGGACGATGTATTGAATCGGGACGCAGTTTGAGTGATCCATCGTCATTAAGTGGCCCAGAAAGTTACAATTCACTATCAGTTTTTCGTCCGATTCGAAAATCTTTGACTCACAGCAGAACGGCCATAAGGTGCCCGAGGCAGCAATAGACCCATGGAGACAAGTCTGCTGGAGGACGATGTATTGAATCGGGACGCAATTTGAGTGATCCATCGTCATTAAGTGGCCCTGAATGTTACAATTCACTATCAGTTTTTCGTCCGATTCGAAAATCTTTGACTCACAGCAGAACGGCCATAAGGTGCCCGAGGCAGCAATAGCCCCATGGAGACAACTCGCCTGGAGGACGATGTATTGAATCGGGACACAATTTGAGTGATCCATCGTCATTAGGTGGCCCTGAATGTTACAATTCACTATCAGTTTTTCGTCCGATTCGAAAATCTTTGACTCACAGCAGAACGGCCATAAGGTGCCCGAGGCAGCAATAGACCCATGGAGACAAGTCGGCTGGAGGACGATGTATTGAATCGGGACGCAATTTGAGTGATCCATTGTCATTAGGTGGCCCTGAATGTTACAATTCACTATCAGTTTTTCGTCCGATTCGAAAATCTTTGACTCACAGCAGAACGGCCATAAGGTGCGCGAGGCAACAATGGACCCTTGGAGACAAGTCTGTTGGAGGACGATGTATTGAATCGGGACGCAATTTGAGTGTTCCATCGTCATTAGGAAGCCCTGAATAGTACAATTAACTATCAGTTTTTCGTCCCATTCGATATTCTAGACTCACGGGAGAACGACCATAAGGTGCCCGAGGCAGCAATAGACCCATGCAGACAAGTCTGCTGGAGGACGATGTATTGAATCGGGAAGCAATTTGAGTCATCCATCGTCATTAGGTGGCCCTGAACGTTAGTATTCACTATCAGTTTTTCGTCCCATTCGATAAACTAGACTCACAGCAGAACGGCCATAAGATTCCGAGGCAGCAATAGACCCATGGAGTCAAGTCGGCTGGAGGAAGATGTATTGAATTGGGACGCAATTTGTGTGGTCCATCGTCATTAGGTGGCCCTGAATATTACAATTCACTATCAGTTTTTCGTCCGATTCGAAAATCTTTGACTCACAGGAGAACAGCCATAAGGTGCCCGAGGCAGCAATTGACCCATGGAGACAAGTCTGCTGGAAGACGATGTATTGAATCGGGACGCAATTTGAGTGTTCCATCGTCATTAGGAAGCCCTAAATGTTACAATTAACTATCAGTTTTTCGTCCCATTCGATAATCTAGACTCACGGGAGAACGACCATAAGGTGCCCGAGGCAGCAATAGACCCATGGAGACAAGTCTGCTGGAGGACGATGTATTGAATCGAGACGCAAATTGAGTGATCCATCGTCATTAGGTGGCCCTGAACATTACAATTCACTATCAGTTTTTCGTCCGATTCGAAAATCTTTGACTCACAGCACAACGGCCATAAGCTGCCCGAGGCAGTAATAGAAACATGGAGACAAGACTGCTGGAGGACGAGGTATTGAATCGGGACGCAATTTGAGTGTTGCATCGTCATTAGGAGGCCCTGAACGTTACAGTTTACTATCAGTTTTTCGTCCGATTCGAAAATCTTTGACTCACAGCCGAACGGCCATAAGATGCCCGAGGTAGCAATAGACCCATGGAGACAAGTCTGCTGGAGGACGATGTATTGAGTCGGGACGCAACTTGAGTGATCCATCGTCATTAGGTGGCCCTGAAAGTTACAATTCACTATCAGTTTTTCGTCCGATTCGAAAATCTTTGACTCACAGCACAACGGCCACAAGGTGCCCGAGGCAGCAATAGACCCATGGAGACAAGTCTGCTAGAGGACGAGGTATTGAATCGGGACGTAATTTGAGTGATCCATCGTCATTAAGTGGCCCTGAATGTTACAATTCACTATCAGTTTTTCGTCCGATTCGAAAATCTTTGACTCACAGCAGAACGGCCATAAGGTGCCCGAGGCAGCAATAGACCCATGGAGACAAGTCTGCTGGAGGACGATGTATTGAATCGGGACGCAATTTGAGTGATCGATCGTCATTAGGTGGCCCTGAACGTTACAATTCACTTTCAGTTTTTCGTCCGATTCGAAAATCTTTGACTCACAGCAGAACGGCCATAAGGTGCCCGAGGCAGCAATAGACCTATGGAGACAAGTCGGCTGGAGGACGATGTATTGAATCTGGACGCAATTTGAGTGTTCCATCGTCATTAGGAGGGCCTGAACGTTACAATTCACTATCAGTTTTTCGTCCGATTCGAAAATCTTTGACTCACAGCAGAACGGCCATAAGGTGCCCGAGGCAGCAATAGCCCCTTGGAGGCAAGTCGGCTGCAGGACGATGTATTGAATCGGGACGCAATTTGTGTGGTCCATCGTCATTAGGTGGCCCTGAATGTTACAATTCACTATCAGTTTTTCGTCCGATTCGAAAATCTTTGACTCACAGCAGAACGGCCATAAGGTGCCCGAGGCAGCAATAGACCCATGGGGACAAGTCTGCTGGAGGACGATGTTTTGAATCGGGACGCAATTTGAGTGTTCCATCGTCATCAGGAAGCCCTGAACGTTACAATTCACTATCAGTTTTTCCTCCCATTCGATAAACTAGACTCACAGCAGAACGGCCATAAGATGCCCGAGGCTGCAATAGACCCATGGAGTCAAGTCGGCTGGAGGACGATGTATTGAATCGGGACGCAATTTGTGTGGTCCATCGTCATTAGGTGGCCCTGAATGTTACAATTCACTATCAGTTTTTCGTCCGATTCGAAAATCTTTGACTCACAGCAGAACGGCCATAAGGTGCCCGAGGCAGCAATAGACCCATGGGGACAAGTCTGCTGGAGGACGATGTATTGAATCGGGACGCAATTTGAGTGTTCCATCGTCATTAGGATGCCCTGAATGTTACAATTAACTATCAGTTTTTCGTCCCATTCGATAATCTAGACTCACGGGAGAACGACCATAAGGTGCCCGAGGCAGCAATAGACCTATGGAGACAAGTCTGCTGGAGGACGATGTATTGAATCGGGACGCAATTGGAGTGATCCATCGTCTTTAGGTGGCCCTGAACGTTACAATTCACTATCAGTTTTTCGTCCGATTCAAAAATCTTTGACTCACAGCAGAACGGCCATAAGCTGCCCGAGGCAGCAATAGACCCATGGAGACAAGTCTGCTGGAGGACGAGGTATTGAATCGGGACGCAATTTGAGTGTTCCATCGTCATTAGGAGGTCCTGAACGTTACGATTCACTATCAGTTTTTCGTCCGATTCGAAAATCTTTGACTCACAGCAGAACGGCCATAAGGTGCCCGAGGCAGCAATAGACCAATGGCGACAAGTCTGCTGGAGGACGATGTATTGAATCGGGACGCAATTTGACTGATCCATCGTCATTAGGTGGCCTGAACGTTACAATTCACTATCAGTTTTTCGTCCGATTCGAAAATCTTTGACTCACAGCAGAACAGCCATAAGGAGCCCGAGGCAGCAATAGACCAATGGAGACAAGTCTGCTGGAGGACGATGTATTGAATCGGGACGTAATTTGAGTGATCCATCGTCATTAGGTTTCCCTGAACGTTACAATTCACTATCAGTTTTTCGTACCATTCGATAATCTAGACTCACAGCAGAACGCCCATAAGGTGCCCGAGGCAGCAATAGACCAATGGAGTCAAGTCGGCTGTAGGACGATGTATTAAATCGGGACGCAATTTGTGTGGTCCATCGTCATTAGGTAGCCCTGAATGTTACAATTCACTATCAGTTTTTCGTCCGATTCTTAAATCTTTGAGTCACAGCAGAACGGCCATAAGGTGCCCGAGGCAGTAATAGACCCATGGAGACAAGTCTGCTGGAGGACGATGTATTGAATCGGGACGCAATTTGAGTGATCCATCGTCATTAGGTGGCCCAGAACGTTACAATTCACTATCAGTTTTTCGTCCGATTCGAAAATCTTTGACTCACAGCAGAACGGCCATAAGGTGCCCGAGGCAGCAATAGCCCCATGGAGACAAGTCGGCTGGAGGACGATGTATTGAATCGGGACACAATTTGAGTGATCCATCGTCATTAGGTGGCCCTGAATGTTACAATTCACTATCAGTTGTTCGTCCGATTCGAAAATCTTTGACTCACAGAAGAACGGCCATAAGGTGCCCGAGGCAGCAATAGACCCATGGAGACAAGTCTGCTGGAGGACGATGTATTGAATCGGGACGCAATTTGTGTGGTCCATCGTCATTAGGTGGCCCTGAATGTTACAATTCACTATCAGTTTTTCGTCCGATACGAAAATCTTTGACACACAGCAGAACGGCCATAAGGTGCCCGAGGCAGCAATAGACCCATGGAGACAAGTCTGCTGGAGGACGATGTATTGAATCGGGACGCAATTTGAGTGATCCATCGGCATTAGGTGGCCTGAACGTTACAATTCACTATCAGTTTTTCGTCCCATTCGATAATCTAGACTCACAGCAGAACGCCCATAAGGTGCCCGAGGCAGCAATAAACCCATGGAGTCAAGTTGGCTGGAGGACGATGTATTGAATCGGGACACAATTTGTGTGGTCCATCGTCATTAGGTAGCCCTGAATGTTACAATTCACTATCAGTTTTTCGTCCGATTCGAAAATCTTAGAGTCACAGCAGAACGGCCATAAGGTGCCCGAGGCAGCAATAGACGCATGGAGACAAGTCTGCTGGAGGACGATGTATTGAATCGGGACGCAATTTGAGTGATCCATCGTCATTAGGTGGCCCTGAACGTTGCAATTCACTATCAGTTTTTCGTCCGATTCGAAAATCTTTGACTCACAGCAGAACGGCCATAAGGTGCCCGAGGCAGCAATAGCCCCATGGAGACAAGTCGGCTGGAGGACGATGTATTGAATCGGGACACAATTTGAATGATCCATCGTCATTAGGTGGCCCTGAATGTTACAATTCACTATCAGTTTTTCGTCCGATTCGAAAATCTTTGACTCACAGAAGAACGGCCATAAGGTGCCCGAGGCAGCAATAGACCCATGGAGACAAGTCTGCTGGAGGACGATGTATTGAATCGGGAAGCAATTTGTGTGGTCCATCGTCATTAGGTGGCCATGAATGTTACAATTCACTATCAGTTTTTCGTCCGATTCGAAAATCTTTGACACAGAGCAGAACGGCCATAAGGTGCCCGAGGCAGCAATTGACCCATGGAGACGAGTCGGCTGGAGGACGATGTATTGAATCGGGACGCAATTTGTGTGGTCCATCGTAATTAGGTAGCCCTGAATGTTACAATCACTATCAGTTTTTCGTCCGATTCGAAAATCTTTGACTCACAGCAGAACGGCCATAAGGTGCCCGAGGCAGCAATAGACCCTTTGGAGACAAGTCTGCTGGTGGGCGATGTATTCAATCGGGACGCAATTTGAGTGGTCCATCGTCATTAGGTGGCCCTGTACGTTACAATTCACTATCACATTTTCGTCCGATTCGAAAATCTTTGACTCACAGCAGAACGGCCATAAGATGCCCGAGGCAGTAATAGACCCATGGAGACAAGTCTGCTGGAGGACGAAGTATTGAATCGGGAAGCAATTTGTGTGTTCCATCGTCATTAGGTGGCCCTGAATGTTACAATTCACTATCAGTTTTTCGTCCGATTCGAAAATCTTTGACACACAGCAGAACGGCCATTAGGTGCCCGAGGCAGCAATTGACCCATGGAGACGAGTCTGCTGGAGGACGATGTATTGTATCGGGACGCAATTTGAGTGTTCCATCGTCATTAGGAAGCCCTGAATGTTACAATTAACTATCAGTTTTTCGTCCCATTCGATAATCTAGACTCACGGGAGAACGACCATAAGGTGCCCGAGGCAGCAATAGACCCTTGGAGACAAGTCTGCTGGAGGGCGATGTATTGAATCGGGACGCAATTTGAGTGAACCATCATCATTAGGTGGCCCTGAACGTTACAATTTACTATCAGTTTTCGTCCGATTCGAAAATCTTTGACTCACAGCAGAACGGCCATAAGCTGCCCGAGGCAGCAATAGACCCATGGAGACAAGTCTGCTGGAGGACGAGGTATTGAATCGGAACGCAATTTGAGTGTTCCATCGTCATTAGGAGGTCCTGAACGATACAATTCACTATCAGTTTTTCGTCCGATTCGAAAATCTTTGACTCACAGCAGAACGGCCATAAGGTGCCCGAGGCAGCAATAGACCCATAGAGACAAGCCTGCTGGAGGACGATGTATTGAATCGGGACGCAATTTGAGTGATCCATCGTCATTAGGTGGCCCTGAACGTTACAATTCACTATCAGTTTTTCGTCCGATTCGAAAATTTTGACTCACAGCAGAACGGCCATAAGGTGCCCGAGGCAGCAATAGACCCATGGAGACAAGTCTGCTGGAGGACGATGTATTGCATCGGGACGCAATTTGAGTGATCCATCGTCATTAGGTGGCCCTGAACGTTACAATTCACCATCAGTTTTTCGTCAAATTCGATAATCTAGACTCACAGCAGAACGGCCATTAGGTGCCCGAGGCAGCAATAGACCCATGGAGTCAAGTCGGCTGGAGGACGATGTATTGAATCGGGACGCAATTTGTGTGGTCCATCGTCATCAGGTAGCCCTGAATGTTACAATTCACTATCAGTTTTTCGTCCGATTCGAAAATCTTTGACTCACAGCAGAACGGCCATAAGGTGCCCGAGGCAGCAATAGACCCATGGAGACAAGTCTGCTGGAGGACGATGTATTGAATCGGGACGCAATTTGTGTGGTCCATCGTCATTAGGTGGCCCTGAACGTTACAATTCACTATCAGTTTTTCGTCCGATTCGAAAATCTTTGACACACAACAGAACGGATATAAGGTGCCCGAGGCAGCAATTGACCCATGGAGACGAGTCTGCTGGAGGACGATGTATTGAATCGGGACGCAATTTGAGTGTTCCATCGTCATTAGGAAGCCCTGAATGTTACAATTCCCATTCGATAATCTAGACTCACGGGAGAACGACCATAAGGTGCCCGAGGCAGCAATAGACCCATGGAGACAAGTCTGCTGGAGGGCGATGTATTGAATCGGGACGCAATTTGAGTGGTCCATCGTCATCAGGTGTCCCTGTACGTTACAATTCACTATCAGTTTTTCGTCCGATTCTTAAATCTTTGAGTCACAGCAGAACGGCCATAAAGTGCCCGAGGCAGTAATAGACCCATGGAGACAAGTCTGCTGGAGGACGATGTATTGAATCGGGACGTAATTTGAGTGATCCATCGTCATTAGGTGGCCCAGAACGTTACAATTCACTATCAGTTTTTCGTCCGATTCGAAAATCTTTGACTCACAGCAGAACGGCCATAAGGTGCCCGAGGCAGCAATAGCCCCATGGAGACAAGTCTGCTGGAGGACGATATATTGAATAGGGAAGCAATTTGAGTAATCCATCGTCATTAGGTGTCCCTGTACGTTACAATTCACCATCAGTTTTTCGTCCGATTCTTAAATCTTTGAGTCACAGCAGAACGGCCATAAGGTGCCCGAGGCAGTAATAGACCCATGGAGACAAGTCTGCTGGAGGACGATGTATTGAATCGTAACGTAATTTGAGTGATCCATCGTCATTAGGTGGCCCAGAACGTTACAATTCACTATCAGTTTTTCGTCCGATACGAAAATCTTTGACACACAGCAGAACGGCCATAAGGTGCCCGAGGCAGCAATTGACCCATGGAGACGAGTCTGCTGGAGGACGATGTATTGAATCGGGACGCAATTTGAGTGTTCCATCGTCATTAGGAGGCCCAGAACGTTACAATTCACTATCAGTTCTTCGTCCGATTCGAAAATCTTTGAGTCACAGCAGAACGGCCATAAGGTGCCCGAGGCCGTAATAGACCCATGGAGACAAGTCTGCTGGAGGACGATGTATTGAATCGGGACGCAATTTGAGTGATCCATCGGCATTAGGTGGCCTGAACGTTACAATTCACTATCAGTTTTTCGTCCCATTCGATAATCTAGACTCACAGCAGAACGCCCATAAGGTGCCCGAGGCAGCAATAGACCCATGGAGTCAAGTTGGCTGGAGGACGATGTATTGAATCGGGACACAATTTGAGTGGTCCATCGTCATTAGGTAGCCCTGAATGTTACAATTCACTATCAGTTTTTCGTCCGATTCGAAAATCTTAGAGTCACAGCAGAACGGCCATAAGGTGCCTGTGGCAGCAATAGACCCATGGAAACAAGTCTGCTGGAGGACGATGTATTGAATCGGGACGCAATTTGAGTGATCCATCGTCATTAGGTGGCCCTGAAAGTTGCAATTCACTATCAGTTTTTCGTCCGATTCGAAAATCTTTGACTCACAGCAGAACGGCCATAAGGTGAACGAGGCAGCAATAGCCCCATGGAGACAAGTCGGCTGGAGGACGATGTATTGAATCGGGACACAATTTGAATGATCCATCGTCATTAGGTGGCCCTGAATGTTACAATTCACTATCAGTTTTTCGTCCGATTCGAAAATCTTTGACTCACAGAAGAATGGCCATAAGGTGCCCGAGGCAGCAATAGACCCATGGAGACAAGTCTGCTGGAGGACGATGTATTGAATCGGGAAGCAATTTGTGTGGTCCATCGTCATTAGGTGGCCATGAATGTTACAATTCACTATCAGTTTTTCGTCCGATTCGAAAATCTTTGACACAGAGCAGAACGGCCATAAGGTGCCCGAGGCAGCAATTGACCCATGGAGACGAGTCGGCTGGAGGACGATGTATTGAATCGGGACGCTATTTGTGTGGTCCATCGTAATTAGGTAGCCCTGAATGTTACAATTCACTATCAGTTTTTCGTCCGATTCGAAAATCTTTGACTCACAGCAGAACGGCCATAAGGTGCCCGAGGCAGCAATAGACCCTTTGGAGACAAGTCTGCTGGTGGGCGATGTATTCAATCGGGACGCAATTTGAGTGGTCCATCGTCATTAGGTGGCCCTGTACGTTACAATTGACTATCAGTTTTTCGTCCGATTCGAAAATCTTTGACTCACAGCAGAACGGCCATTAGATGCCCGAGGCAGTAATAGACCCATGGAGACAAGTCTGCTGGAGGACGAAGTATTGAATCGGGAAGCAATTTGTGTGTTTCATCGTCATTAGGTGGCCCTGAATGTTACAATTCACTATCAGTTTTTCGTCCGATTCGAAAATCTTTGACACACAGCAGAACGGCCATTAGGTGCCCGAGGCAGCAATTGACCCATGGAGACGAGTCTGCTGGAGGACGATGTATTGTATCGGGACGCAATTTGAGTGTTCCATCGTCATTAGGAAGCCCTGAATGTTACAATTAACTATCAGTTTTTCGTCCCATTCGATAATCTAGACTCACGGGAGAACGACCATAAGGTGCCCGAGGCAGCAATAGACCCTTGGAGACAAGTCTGCTGGAGGGCGATGTATTGATTCGGGACGCAATTTGAGTTATCCATCGTCATTAGGTGGCCCTGAACGTTACAATTTACTATCAGTTTTCGTCCGATTCGAAAATCTTTGACTCACAGCAGAACGGCCATAAGCTGCCCGAGGCAGCAATAGACCCATGGAGACAAGTCTGCTGGAGGACGAGGTATTGAATCGGAACGCAATTTGAGTGTTCCATCGTCATTAGGAGGTCCTGAACGATACAATTCACTATCAGTTTTTCGTCCGATTCGAAAATCTTTGACTCACAGCAGAACGGCCATAAGGTGCCCGAGGCAGCAATAGACCCATAGAGACAAGCCTGCTGGAGGACGATGTATTGAATCGGGACGCAATTTGAGTGATCCATCGTCATTAGGTGGCCCTGAAAGTTACAATTCACTATCAGTTTTTCGTCCGATTCGAAAATTTTGACTCACAGCAGAACGGCCATAAGGTGCCCGAGGCAGCAATAGACCCATGGAGACAAGTCTGCTGGAGGACGATGTATTGCATCGGGACGCAATTTGAGTGATCCATCGTCATTAGGTGGCCCTGAACGTTACAATTCACCATCAGTTTTTCGTCAAATTCGATAATCTAGACTCACAGCAGAACGGCCATTAGGTGCCCGAGGCAGCAATAGACCCATGGAGTCAAGTCGGCTGGAGGACGATGTATTGAATCGGGACGCAATTTGTGTGGGCCATCGTCATCAGGTAGCCCTGAATGTTACAATTCACTATCAGTTTTTCGTCCGATTCGAAAATCTTTGACTCACAGCAGAACGGCCATAAGGTGCCCGAGGCAGCAATAGACCCATGGAGACAAGTCTGCTGGAGGACGATGTATTGAATCGGGACGCAGTTTGTGTGTTCCATCGTCATTAGGAGGCCCTGAACGTTACAATTCACTATCAGTTTTTCGTCCGATTCGAAAATCTTTGACCCACAGCAGAACGGCCATAAGGTGCCCGAGGCAGCAACTGACCCATGGAGACAAGTCTGCTGCAGGACGATGTATTGAATCGGGACGCAATTTGAGTGATCCATCGTCATTAGGTGGCCCTGAACGTTACAATCTACTATCAGTTTTTCGTCCGATTCGAAATTCTTTGACACTCTGCAGAACGGCCATAAGGTGCCCGAGGCAGCAATAGACCCATGGAGACAAGTCTGCTGGAGTACGATGTATTGAATCGGGACGCAATTTGTGTGGTCCATCGTCGTTAGGTGGCCCTGAATGTTACAATTCACTATCAGTTTTTCGTCCGATTCGAAATTCTTTGACACACTGCAGAACGGCCATAAGGTGCCCGAGGCAGCAATTGACCCATGGAGATGAGTCTACTGGAGGACGATGTATTGAATCGGGACGTAATTTGAGTGTTCCATCATCATTAGGAAACCCTGAATATTACAATTAACTATCAGTTTTTCGTCCCATTCGATAATCTAGACTCACGGGAGAACGACCATAAGGTGCATGAAGCAGCAATAGACCCTTGGAGACAAGTCTGCTGGAGGGCGATGTATTGAATCGGGACGCAATTTGAGTGATACATCGTCATTAGGTGGCCCTGAACGTTACAATCCCACTATCAGTTTTTCGTCCGATTCGAAAATCTTTGACTCACAGCAGAACGGCCATAAGCTGCCCGAGGCAGCAATAGACCCATGGGGACAAGTCTGCTGGAGGACGAGGTATTGAATCGGAACGCAATCTGAGTGTTCCATCGCCATTAGGAGGTCCTGAACGTTACAATTCACTATCAGTTTTTCGTCTGATTCGAAAATCTTTGACTCACAGCAGAACGGCCATAAGGTGCCCGAGGCAGCAATAGACCCATGGAGACAAGTCGGCTGGAGGACGATGTATTGAATCGGGTCGCAATTTGAGTGATCCATCGTCATTAGATGGCCCTGAAAGTTACAATTCACTATCAGTTTTTCGTCCCATTCGAAAATCTAGACTCACAGCAGAACGGCCATCAGGTGCCCGAGGCAGCAATAGACCCATGGAGTCAAGTCGGCTGGAGGACGATGTATTGGATCGGGACGCAATTTGTGTGGTCCATCGTCATTAGGTAGCCGTGAATGTTACAATTCACTATCAGTTTTTCGTCCCATTCGAA
Source organism: Schistocerca cancellata (assembly GCF_023864275.1). Lineage (NCBI taxonomy): Eukaryota > Metazoa > Arthropoda > Insecta > Orthoptera > Acrididae > Schistocerca > Schistocerca cancellata. Next base: position 3,317,626 of record NW_026047092.1, on the reverse strand, counting down.
AATCTTTGACTCACAGCAGAACGGCCATAAGGTGCCCGAGGCAGCAATAGACCCATGGAGACAAGTCTGCTGGAGGACGAAGTATTGAATCGGGAAGCAATTTGAGTGTTCCATCGTCATTAGGTGGCCCTGAATGTTACAATTCACTATCAGTTTTTCGTCCGATTCGAAAATCTTAGACACACAGCAGAACGGCCATTAGGTGCCCGACTAAGCAATTGACCCATGGAGACGAGTCTGCTGGAGGACGATGTATTGTATCGGGACGCAATTTGAGTGTTCCATCGTCATTAGGAAGCCCTGAATGTTACAATTAACTATCAGTTTTTCGTCCCATTCGATAATCTAGACTCACGGGAGAACGACCATAAGGTGCCCGAGGCAGCAATAGACCCTTGGAGACAAGTCTGCTGGAGGGCGATGTATTGATTCGGGACGCAATTTGAGTGATCCATCGTCATTAGGTGGCCCTGAACGTTACAATTTACTATCAGTTTTCGTCCGATTCGAAAATCTTTGACTCACAGCAGAACGGCCATAAGCTGCCCGAGGCAGCAATAGACCCATGGAGACAAGTCTGCTGGAGGACGAGGTATTGAATCGGAACGCAATTTGAGTGTTCCATCGTCATTAGGAGGTCCTGAACGATACAATTCACTATCAGTTTTTCGTCCGATTCGAAAATCTTTGACTCACAGCAGAACGGCCATAAGGTGCCCGAGGCAGCAATAGACCCATAGAGACAAGCCTGCTGGAGGACGATGTATTGAATCGGGACGCAATTTGAGTGATCCATCGTCATTAGGTGGCCCTGAACGTTACAATTCACTATCAGTTTTTCGTCCGATTCGAAAATTTTGACTCACAGCAGAACGGCCATAAGGTGCCCGAGGCAGCAATAGACCCATGGAGACAAGTCTGCTGGAGGACGATGTATTGCATCGGGACACAATTTGAGTGATCCATCGTCATTAGGTGGCCCTGAACGTTACAATTCACCATCAGTTTTTCGTCAAATTCGATAATCTAGACTCACAGCAGAACGGCCATTAGGTGCCCGAGGCAGCAATAGACCCATGGAGTCAAGTCGGCTGGAGGACGATGTATTGAATCGGGACGCAATTTGTGTGGTCCATCGTCATCAGGTAGCCCTGAATGTTACAATTCACTATCAGTTTTTCGTCCGATTCGAAAATCTTTGACTCACAGCAGAACGGCCATAAGGTGCCCGAGGCAGCAATAGACCCATGGAGACAAGTCTGCTGGAGGACGATGTATTGAATCGGGACGCAGTTTGAGTGTTCCATCGTCATTAGGAGGCCCTGAACGTTACAATTCACTATCAGTTTTTCGTCCGATTCGAAAATCTTTGACCCACAGCAGAACGGCCATAAGGTGCCCGAGGCAGCAACTGACCCATGGAGACAAGTCTGCTGCAGGACGATGTATTGAATCGGGACGCAATTTGAGTCATCCATCGTCATTAGGTGGCCCTGAACGTTACAATCTACTATCAGTTTTTCGTCCGATTCGAAAATCTTTGACTCACAGCAGAACGGCCATAAGGTGCACGAGGCAGCAATAGACCCATGGAGACAAGTCTGCTGGAGGACGATGTATTGAATCGGGACGCAGTTTGAGTGTTCCATCGTCATTAGGAGGCCCTGAACGTTACAGTTCATTATCAGTTTTTCGTCCGATTCGAAAATTTTTGACTCACAGCAGAACGGCCATAAGATGCCCGAGGCAGTAATAGACCCATGGTGACAAGTCTGCTGGAGGACGAGGTATTGAATCGGGACGCAATTTGAGTGTTCCATCGTCATTAGGAGGTCCTGTACGTTACAATTCACTATCAGTTTTTCGTCCGATTCGAAAATCTTTGACTCACAGCAGAACGGCCATAAGGTGCCCGAGGCAGCAACTGACCCATGGAGACAAGTCTGCTGGAGGACGATGTATTGAATCGGGACGCAATTTGAGTGATCCATCGTCATTAGGTGGCCCTGAATGTTACGATTCACTATCAGTTTTTCGTTCGATTCGAAAATCTTTGACTCACAGCAGAACGGCCATAAGGTGCCCGAGGCAGCAATTGACCCATGGAGACAAGTCTGCTGGAGGACGATGTATTGAATCGGGACGCAATTTGAGTGTTCCATCGTCATTAGGAAGCCCTGAATGTTACAATTCACTATCAGTTTTTCGTCCGATTCGAAAATCTTTGACTGACAGAAGAACGGCCATAAGGTGCCCGAGGCAGCAATAGACCCATGGAGACAAGTCTGCTGGAGTACGATGTATTGAATCGGGACGCAATTTGTGTGGTCCATCGTCGTTAGGTGGCCCTGAATGTTACAATTCACTATCAGTTTTTCGTCCGATTCGAAATTCTTTGTCACACTGCAGAACGGCCATAAGGTGCCCGAGGCAGCAATTGACCCATGGAGATGAGTCTACTGGAGGACGATGTATTGAATCGGGACGTAATTTGAGTGTTCCATCATCATTAGGAAACCCTGAATATTACAATTAACTATCAGTTTTTCGTCCCATTCGATAATCTAGACTCACGGGAGAACGACCATAAGGTGCATGAAGCAGCAATAGACCCTTGGAGACAAGTCTGCTGGAGGGCGATGTATTGAATCGGGACGCAATTTGAGTGATACATCGTCATTAGGTGGCCCTGAACGTTACAATCCCACTATCAGTTTTTCGTCCGATTCGAAAATCTTTGACTCACAGCAGAACGGCCATAAGCTGCCCGAGGCAGCAATAGACCCATGGAGACAAGTCTGCTGGAGGACGAGGTATTGAATCGGAACGCAATCTGAGTGTTCCATCGCCATTAGGAGGTCCTGAACGTTACAATTCACTATCAGTTTTTCGTCTGATTCGAAAATCTTTGACTCACAGCAGAACGGCCATAAGGTGCCCGAGGCAGCAATAGACCCATAGAGACAAGTCTGCTGGAGGACGATGTATTGAATCGGGACGCAATTTGAGTGATCCATCGTCATTAGGTGGCCCTGAACGTTACAATTCACTATCAGTTTTTCGTCCGATTCGAAAATTTTGACTCACAGCAGAACGGCCATAAGGTGCCCGAGGCAGCAATAGACCCATGTAGACAAGTCTGCTGGAGGACGATGTATTGCATCGGGACGCAATTTGAGTGTTCCATCGTCATTAGGAGGCCCAGAACGTTACAGTTCACTATCAGTTTTTCGTCCGATTCGAAAATCTTTGACTCACAGCAGAACGGCAATAAGGTGCCCGAGGCAGCAATAGACCCATGGAGACAAGTCGGCTGGAGGACGATGTATTGAATCGGGTCGCAATTTGAGTGATCCATCGTCATTAGATGGCCCTGAAAGTTACAATTCACTATCAGTTTTTCGTCCCATTCGATAATCTAGACTCACAGCAGAACGGCCATCAGGTGCCCGAGGCAGCAATAGACCCATGGAGTCAAGTCGGTTGGAGGACGATGTATTGAATCGGGACGCAATTTGTGTGGTCCATCGTCATTAGGTAGCCGTGAATGTTACAATTCACTATCAGTTTTTCGTCCCATTCGAAAATCTTTGACTCACAGCAGAACGGCCATAAGGTGCCCGAGGCAGCAATAGACCCATGGAGACAAGTCTGCTGGAGGACGATGTATTGAATCGGGAGGCAATTTGAATGTTCCATCGTCATTAGGAGTCCCTGAACGTTACAATTCAGTATCAGTTTTTCGTCCGATTCGAAAATCTTTGAGTTACAGCAGAACGGCATAAGGTGCCCGAGGCAGTAATAGACCCATGTAGACAAGTCTGCTGGAGGACGATGTATTGAATCGGGACGCAATTTGAGTGATCCATCGTCATTAGGTGGCCCTGAACGTTACAATCTACTATCTGTTTTTCGTCCGATTCGAAAATCTTTGACTCACAGCAGAACGGCCATAAGGTGCCCGAGGCAGCAATAGACCCATGGAGACAAGTCTGCTGGAGGACGAAGTATTGAATCGGGACGCAGTTTGAGTGTTCCAACGTCATTAGGAGGCCCTGAGCGTTACAGTTCACCATCAGTGTTTCGTCCGATTCGAAAATCTTTGACTCACAGCAGAACGGCCACAAGGTGCCCGAGGCAGCAATAGACCCGTGGAGACAAGTCGGCTGGTGGACGATGTATTGAATCGGGACGCAATTTGAGTGATCCATCGTCATTAGGTGGCCCTGAAAGTTACAATTCACTATCAGTTTTTCGTCCGATTCGAAAATCTTTGACTACCAGCAGAACGGCCATAAGGTGCCCGAGGCAGCAATAGACCCATGGAGACAAGTCTGCTGGAGGACGATGTATTGAATCGGGACGCAATTTGAGTGATCCATCGTCATTAGGTGGCCCTGAACGTTACAATTCACTATCAGTTTTTCGTCCCATTCGATAATCTAGACTCACAGCAGAACGGCCATAAGGTGCCCGAGGCAGCAATAAACCCATGGACTCAAGTCGGCTGGAGGACGATGTATTGAATCGGGACGCAATTTGTGTGGTCCATCGTCATTAGGTAGCCCTGAATGTTACAATTCACTATCAGTTTTTCGTCCGATTCGAAAATCTTTGACTCACAGCAGAACGGCCATAAGGTGCCCGAGGCAGCAATAGACCCATGGAGACAAATCTGCTGGAGGACGATGTATTGAATCGGGACGCAATTTGTGTGGTCCATCGTCATTGGGTGGCCCTGAAAGTTACAATTCACTATCAGTTTTTCGTCCGATTCGAAAATCTTTGACACACAACAGAACGGCCATAAGGTGCCCGAGGCAGCAATTGACCCATGGAGACGAGTCTGCTGGAGGACGATGTATTGAATCGGGACGCAATTTGAGTGGTCCTTCGTCATTAGGAAGCCCTGAATGTTACAATTAACTATCAGTCTTTCGTCCCATTCGATAATCTAGACTCACGGGAGAACGACCATAAGGTGCCCGAGGCAGCAATAGACCCATGGAGACAAGTCTGCTGGAGGGCGATGTATTGAATCGGGACGCAATTTGAGTGGTCCATCGTCATTAGGAAGCCCTGAATGTTACAATTAACTATCAGTCTTTCGTCCCATTCGATAATCTAGACTCACGGGAGAACGACCATAAGGTGCCCGAGGCAGCAATAGACCCATGGAGACAAGTCTGCTGGAGGGCGATGTATTGAATCGGGACGCAATTTGAGTGGTCCATCGTCATTAGGTGGCCCTGTACGTTACAATTCACTATCAGTTTTTCGTCCGATTCGAAAATCTTTGACTCACAGCAGAACGGCCATAAGATGCCCGAGGCAGCAATAGACCCATGGAGACAAGTCTGCTGGAGGGCGATGTATTGAATCGGGACGCAATTTGAGTGGTCCATCGTCATTAGGAAGCCCTGAATGTTACAATTAACTATCAGTCTTTCGTCCCATTCGATAATCTAGACTCACGGGAGAACGACCATAAGGTGCCCGAGGCAGCAATAGACCCATGGAGACAAGTCTGCTGGAGGGCGATGTATTGAATCGGGACGCAATTTGAGTGGTCCATCGTCATTAGGTGGCCCTGTACGTTACAATTCACTATCAGTTTTTCGTCCGATTCGAAAATCTTTGACTCACAGCAGAGCGGCCATAAGATGCCCGAGGCAGTAATAGACCCATGGAGACAAGTCTGCTGGAGGACGAGGTATTGAATCGGGACGCAATTTGAGTGTTCCATCGTCATTAGGAGGTCCTGAACGTTACAATTCACTATCAGTTTTTCGTCCGATTCGAAAATCTTTGACCCACAGCAGAACGGCCATAAGGTGCCCGAGGCAGCAACTGACCCATGGAGACAAGTCTGCTGCAGGACGATGTATTGAATCGGGACGCAATTTGAGTGATCCATCGTCATTAGGTGGCCCTGAACGTTACAATCTACTATCAGTTTTTCCTCCGATTCGAAAATCTTTGACTCACAGCAGAACGGCCATAAGGTGCCCGAGGCAGCAATAGACCCATGGAGACAAGTCTGCTGGAGGAAGATGTATTGAATCGGGACGCAGTTTGAGTGTTCCATCGTCATTAGGAGGCCCTGAACGTTACAGTTCATTATCAGTTTTTCGTCCGATTCGAAAATTTTTGACTCACAGCAGAACGGCCATAAGATGCCCGAGGCAGTAATAGACCCATGGAGACAAGTCTGCTGGAGGACGAGGTATTGAATCGGGACGCAATTTGAGTGTTCCATCGTCATTAGGAGGTCCTGAACGTTACAATTCACTATCAGTTTTTCGTCCGATTCGAAAATCTTTGACTCACAGCAGAACGGCCATAAGGTGCCCGAGGCAGCAACTGACCCATGGAGACAATTCTGCTGGAGGACGATGTATTGAATCGGGACGCAATTTGAGTGATCCATCGTCATTAGGTGGCGCTGAATGTTACGATTCACTATCAGTTTTTCGTTCGATTCGAAAATCTTTGACTGACAGAATAACGGCCATAAGGTGCCCGAGGCAGCAATTGACCCATGGAGATGAGTCTACTGGAGGACGATGTATTGAATCGGGACGCAATTTGAGTGTTCCATCATCATTAGGAAACCCTGAATATTACAATTAACTATCAGTTTTTCGTCCCATTCGATAATCTAGACTCACGGGAGAACGACCATAAGGTGCATGATGCAGCAATAGACCCTTGGAGACAAGTCTGCTGGAGGGCGATGTATTGAATAGGGACGCAATTTGAGTGATACATCGTCATTAGGTGGCCCTGAACGTTACAATCCCACTATCAGTTTTTCGTCCGATTCAAAAATCTTTGACTCACAGCAGAACGGCCATAAGCTGCCCGAGGCAGAAATAGACCCATGGAGACAAGTCTGCTGGAGGACGAGGTATTGAATCGGAACGCAATCTGAGTGTTCCATCGTCATTAGGAGGTCCTGAACGTTACAATTCACTATCAGTTTTTCGTCTGATTCGAAAATCTTTGACTCACAGCAGAACGGCCATAAGGTGCCCGAGGCAGCAATAGACCCATAGAGACAAGTCTGCTGGAGGACGATGTATTGAATCGGGACGCAATTTGAGTGATCCATCGTCATTAGGTGGCCCTGAACGTTACAATTCACTATCAGTTTTTCGTCCGATTCGAAAATTTTGACTCACAGCAGAACGGCCATAAGGTGCCCGAGGCAGCAATAGACCCATGGAGACAAGTCTGCTGGAGGACGATGTATTGCATCGGGACGCAATTTGAGTGTTCCATCGTCATTAGGAGGCCCTGAACGTTACAGTTCACTATCAGTTTTTCGTCCGATTCGAAAATCTTTGACTCACAGCAGAACGGCAATAAGGTGCCCGAGGCAGCAATAGACCCATGGAGACAAGTCGGCTGGAGGACGATGTATTGAATCGGGACGCAATTTGAGTGATCCATCGTCATTAGATGGCCCTGAAAGTTACAATTCACTATCAGTTTTTCGTCCCATTCGATAATCTAGACTCACAGCAGAACGGCCATCAGGTGCCCGAGGCAGCAATAGACCCATGGAGTCAAGTCGGCTGGAGGACGATGTATTGAATCGGGACGCAATTTGTGTGGTCCATCGTCATTAGGTAGCCGTGAATGTTACAATTCACTATCAGTTTTTCGTCCCATTCGAAAATCTTTGACTCACAGCAGAACGGCCATAAGGTGCCCGAGGCAGCAATAGACCCATGGAGACAAGTCTGCTGGAGGACGATGTATTGAATCGGGAGGCAATTTGAGTGTTCCATCGTCATTAGGAGTCCCTGAACGTTACAATTCACTATCAGTTTTTCGTCCGATTCGAAAATCTTTGAGTTACAGCAGAACGGCATAAAGTGCCCGAGGCAGCAACTGACCCATGGAGACAAGTCTGCTGGAGGACGATGTATTGAATCGGGACGCAATTTGAGTGATCCATCGTCATTAGGTGGCCCTGAACGTTACAATCTACTATCTGTTTTTCGTCCGATTCGAAAATCTTTGACTCACAGCAGAACGGCCATAAGGTGCCCGAGGCAGCAATAGACCCATGGAGACAAGTCTGCTGGAGGACGAAGTATTGAATCGGGACGCAGTTTGAGTGTTCCAACGTCATTAGGAGGCCCGGAGCGTTACAGTTCACCATCAGTGTTTCGTCCGATTTGAAAATCTTTGACTCACAGCAGAACGGCCACAAGGTGCCCGAGGCAGCAATAGACCCGTGGAGACAAGTCGGCTGATGGACGATGTATTGAATCGGGACGCAATTTGAGTGATCCATCGTCATTAGTTGGCCCTGAAAGTTACAATTCACTATCAGTTTTTCGTCCGATTCGAAAATCTTTGACTACCAGCAGAACGGCCATAAGGTGCCCGAGGCAGCAATAGACCCATGGAGACAAGTCTGCTGGAGGACGATGTATTGAATCGGGACGCAGTTTGAGTGATCCATCGTCATTAGGTGGCCCTGAACGTTACAATTCACTATCAGTTTTTCGTCCCATTCGATAATCTAGACTCACAGCAGAATGGCCATAAGGTGCCCGAGGCAGCAATAGACCCATGGACTCAAGTCGGCTGGAGGACGATGTATTGAATCGGGACGCAATTTGTGTGGTCCATCGTCATTAGGTAGCCCTGAATGTTACAACTCACTATCAGTTTTTCGTCCGATTCGAAAATCTTTGACCCACAGCAGAACGGCCATAAGGTGCCCGAGGCAGCAATAGACCCATGGAGACAAGTCTGCTGGAGGACGATGTATTGAATCGGGACTCAATTTGAGTGTTCCATCGTCATTAGGAGGCCCTGAACGTTACAATTCACTATCAGTTTTTCGTCCGATTCGAAAATCTTTGAGTCACAGCAGAACGGCCATAAGGTGCCCCGAGGCAGTAATAGACCCATGGAGACAAGTCTGCTGGAGGACGATGTATTGAATCGGGACGCAGTTTGAGTGTTGCATCGTCATTAGGAGGCCCTGAACGTTACAGTTCACTATCAGTTTTTCGTCCGATTCGAAAATTTTTGACTCACAGCAGAACTGCCATAAGCTGCCCGAGGCAGCAATAGACCCATGGAGACAAGTCTGCTGGAGTACGATGTATTGAATCGGGACGCAATTTGTGTGGTCCATCGTCGTTAGGTGGCCCTGAATGTTACAATTCACTATCAGTTTTTCGTCCGATTCGAAATTCTTTGACACACAGCAGAACGGCCATAAGGTGCCCGAGGCAGCAATAGACCCATGGAGATGAGTATACTGGAGGACGATGTATTGAATCGGGACGCAATTTGAGTGTTCCATCATCATTAGGAAACCCTGAATATTACAATTAACTATCAGTTTTTCGTCCCATTCGATAATCTAGACTCACGGGAGAACGACCATAAGGTGCATGAAGCAGCAATAGACCCTTGGAGACAAGTCTGCTGGAGGGCGATGTATTGAATCGGGACGCAATTTGAGTGATACATCGTCATTAGGTGGCCCTGAACGTTACAATCCCACTATCAGTTTTTCGTCCGATTCGAAAATCTTTGACTCACAGCAGAACGGCCATAAGCTGCCCGAGGCAGCAATAGACCCAGGAGACAAGTCTGCTGGAGGACGAGGTATTGAATCGGAACGCAATCTGAGTGTTCCATCGTCATTAGGAGGTCCTGAACGTTACAATTCACTATCAGTTTTTCGTCTGATTTGAAAATCTTTGACTCACAGCAGAACGGCCATAAGGTGCCCGAGGCAGCAATAGACCCATAGAGACAAGTCTGCTGGAGGACGATGTATTGAATCGGGACGCAATTTGAGTGATCCATCGTCATTAGGTGGCCCTGAACGTTACAATTCACTATCAGTTTTTCGTCCGATTCGAAAATTTTGACTCACAGCAGAACGGCTATTAGGTGCCCGAGGCAGCAATAGACCCATGGAGACAAGTCTGCTGGAGGACGATGTATTGAATCGGGACGCAATTTGAGTGATCCATCGTCATTAGATGGCCCTGAAAGTTACAATTCACTATCAGTTTTTCGTCCCATTCGATAATCTAGACTCACAGCAGAAAGGCCATCAGGTGTCGAGGCAGCAATAGACCCATGGAGTCAAGTAGGCTGGAGGACTATGTATTGAATCAGGACGCAATTTGTGTGGTCCATCGTCATTAGGTAGCCGTGAATGTTACAATTCACTATCAGTTTTTCGTCCCATTCGAAAATCTTTGACTCACAGCAGAACGGCCATAAGGTGCCCGAGGCAGCAATAGACCCATGGAGACAAGTCTGCTGGAGGACGATGTATTGAATCGGGACTCAATTTGAGTGTTCCATCGTCATTAGGAGGCCCTGAACGTTGCAATTCACTATCAGTTTTTCGTCCGATTCGAAAATCTTTGAGTCACAGCAGAACGGCCATAAGGTGCCCCGAGGCAGTAATAGACCCATGGAGACAAGTCTGCTGGAGGACGATGTATTGAATCGGGACGCAATTTGAGTGATCCATCGTCATTAGGTGGCCTGAACGTTACAATTCACTATCAGTTTTTCGTCCGATTCGAAAATCTTAGAGTCACAGCAGAACGGCCATAATGTGCCCGAGGCAGCAATAGACCCATGGAGACGAGTCTGCTGGAGGACGATGTATTGAATCGGGACGCAATTTGTTGTGATCCATCGTCATTAGGTGGCCCTGAAAGTTACAATTTCCTATCAGTTTTTCGTCCGATTCGAAAATCTTTGACTCACAGCAGAACGGCCATAAGGTGCCCGAGGCAGCAATAGACCCATGGAGACAAGTCTGCTGGAGGACGAGGTATTGAATCGGGACGCAATTTGAGTGTTCCATCGTCATTAGGAGGTCCTGAACGTTACAATTCACTATCAGTTTTTCGTCCGATTCGAAAATCTTTGACTCACAGCAGAACGGCCATAAGGTGCCCGAGGCAGCAATTGACCCATGGAGACAAGTCTGCTGGAGGACGATGTATTGAATCGGGACGCAATTTGAGTGATCCATCGTCATTAGGTGGACCTGAATGTTACGATTCACTATCAGTTTTTCGTCCGATTCGAAAATCTTTGACTCACAGCAGAACGGCCATAAGGTGCCCGAGGCAGCAATTGACCCATGGAGACAAGTCTGCTGGAGGACGATGTATTGAATCGGGACGCAATTTGAGTGTTCCATCGTCATTAAGAAGCCCTGAATGTTACAATTAACTATCAGTTTTTCGTCCCATTCGATAATGTAGACTCACGGGAGAACGACCATAAGGTGCCCCGAGGCAGTAATAGACCCATGGAGACAAGTCGGCTGGAGGACGATGTATTGAATCGGGACGCAATTTGAGTGATCCATCGTCATTAGGTGGCCTGAACGTTACAATTCACTATCAGTTTTTCGTCCGATTCGAAAATCTTAGAGTCACAGCAGAACGGCCATAATGTGCCCGAGGCAGCAATAGACCCATGGAGACGAGTCTGCTGGAGGACGATGAATTGAATCGGGACGCAATTTGTTGTGATCCATCGTCATTAGGTGGCGCTGAAAGTTACAATTCCCTATCAGTTTTTCGTCCGATTCGAAAATCTTTGACTCACAGCAGAACGGCCATAAGGTGCCCGAGGCAGCAATAGATCCATGGAGACAAGTCTGCTGGAGGACGAGGTATTGAATCGGGACGCAATTTGAGTGTTCCATCGTCATTAGGAGGTCCTGAACGTTACAATTCACTATCAGTTTTTCGTCCGATTCGAAAATCTTTGACTCACAGCAGAACGGCCATAAGGTGCCCGAGGCAGCAATTTACCCATGGAGACAAGTCTGCTGGAGGACGATGTATTGAATCGGGACGCAATTTGAGTGATCCATCGTCATTAGGTGGACCTGAATGTTACGATTCACAGTCAGTGTTTCGTCCGATTCGAAAATCTTTGACTCACAGCAGAACGGCCATAAGGTGCCCGAGGCAGCAATTGACCCATGGAGACAAGTCTGCTGGAGGACGATGTATTGAATCGGGACGCAATTTGAGTGTTCCATCGTCATTAGGAAGCCCTGAATGTTACAATTAACTATCAGTTTTTCGTCCCATTCGATAATGTACACTCACGGGAGAACGACCATAAGGTGCCCGAGGCAGCAATAGACCCATGGAGACAAGTCTGCTGGTGGACGATGTATTGAATCGGGACGCAATTTGAGTGATCCATCGTCATTAGGTGGCCCTGAACGTTACAATTTACTATCAGTTTTTCGTCCGATTCGAAAATCTTTGACTCACAGCAGAACGGCCATAAGATGCCCGAGGCAGTAATAGACCCATGGAGACAAGTCTGCTGGAGGACGAGGTATTGAATCGGGACGCAATTTGAGTGTTCCATCGTCATTAGGATGTCCTGAACGTTACAATTCACTATCAGTTTTTCGTCCGATTCGAAAATCTTTCACTCACAGCAGAACGGCCATAAGGTGCCCGAGGCAGCAATAGACCCATGGAGACAAGTCTGCTGGAGGACGATGTATTGAATCGGGACGCAGTTTGAGTGTTCCATCGTCATTAGGAGGCCCTGAACGTTACAATTCACTATCAGTTTTTCGTCCGATTCGAAAATCTTTGACTCACAGCAGAACGTCCATAATGTGCCCAAGGCAGCTATAGCCTATTGGAGACAAGTCGCCTGGAGGACGATGTATTGAATCGGGACACAATTTGAGTGATCCATCGTCATTAGGTGGCCCTGAATGTTACAATTCACTATCAGTTTTTCGTCCGATTCGAAAATCTTTGACTCACAGAACAACGGCCATAAGGTGCCCGAGGCAGCAATAGACCCATGCAGACAAGTCTGCTGGAGGACGATGTATTGAATCGGGACGCAATTTGTGTGGTCCATCGTCATTAGGTGGCCGTGAATGTTACAATTCACTATCAGTTTTTCGTCCGATTCGAAATTCTTTGACACACAGCAGAACGGCCATAAGGTGCCCGAGGCAGCAATTGACCCATGGAGACGAGTTTGCTGGAGGCCGATGTATTGAATCGGGACGCAATTTGAGTTTTTCATCATCATTAGGAAGCCCTTAATGTTACAATTAACTATCAGTTTTTCGTCCCATTCGATAATCTAGACTCACGGGGGAACGACCATAGGGTGCCTGAGGCAGCAATAGACCCTGGGAGACAAGTCTGCTGGAGGGCGATGTATTGAATCGGGACGCAATTTGAGTGATCCATCGTCATAAGGTGGCCCTGAACGTTACAATCCCACTATCAGTTTTTCGTCCGATTCGAAAATCTTTGACTCACAGCAGAACGGCCATAAGCTGCCCAAGGCAGCAATAGACCCATGGAGACAAGTCTGCTGGAGGACGAGGTATTGAATCGGAAAGCAATTTGAGTGTTCCATCGTCATTAGGAGGTCCTGAACGTTACAATTCACTCTCAGTTTTTCGTCCGATTCGAAAATCTTTGACTCACAGCAGAACGGCAATAAGGTGCCCGAGGCAGCAATAGACCCATGGAGACAAGTCGGCTGGAGGACGATGAATTGAATCGGGACGCAATTTGTGTGGTCCATCGTCATTATGTAGCCGTGAATGTTACAATTCACTATCAGTTTTTCGTCCGATTCGAAAATCTTTGACTCACAGCAGAACGGCCATAAGGTGCCCGAGGCAGCAATAGACCCATGGAGACAAGTCTGCTGGAGGACGATGTATTGAATCGGGAGGCAATTTGAGTGTTCCATCGTCATTAGGAGTCCCTGAATGTTACAATTCAATATCAGTTTTTCGTCCGATTCGAAAATCTTTGACTCACAGCAGAACGGCCATAATGTGCCCGAGGCAGCAATAGACCCATGGAGACAAGTCTGCTGGAGGACGATGTATTGAATCGGGACGCAGTTTGAGTGTTCCATCGTCATTAGGAGGCCCTGAACGTTACAGTTCACTATCAGTTTTTCGTCCGATTCGAAAATCTTTGACTCACAGCAGAACGGCCATAAGGTGCCCGAGGCAGCAATAGACCCATGGAGACAAGTCGGCTGGTGGACGATGTATTGAATCGGGACGCAATTTGAGTGATCCATCGTCATTAGGTGGCCCTGAAAGTTACAATTCACTATCAGTTTTTCGTCCGATTCGAAAATTTTTGACTCACAGCAGAACGGCCATAAGGTGCCCGAGGCAGCAATAGACCCATGGAGACAAGTCTGCTGGAGGACGATGTATTGAATCGGGACGCAATTTGAGTGTTCCATCGTCATTAGGAGGCCCAGAACGTTACAATTCACTATCAGTTTTTCGTCCGATTCGAAAATCTTTGAGTCACAGCAGAACGGCCATAAGGTGCCCGAGGCCGTAATAGACCCATGGAGACAAGTCTGCTGGAGGACGATGTATTGAATCGGGACGCAATTTGAGTGATCCATCGTCATTAGGTGGCCCTGAATGTTACGATTCACTATCAGTTTTTCGTCCGATTCGAAAATCTTTGACTCACAGCAGAACGGCCATAAGGTGCCCGAGGCAGCAATTGACCCATGGAGACAAGTCTGCTGGAGGCCGATGTATTGAATCGGGACGCAATTTGAGTGTTCCATCGTCATTAGGAAGCCCTGAATGTTACAATTAACTATCAGTTTTTCGTCCCATTCGATAATGTAGACTCACGGGAGAACGACCATAAGGTGCCCGAGGCAGCAATAGACCCATGGAGACAAGTCTGCTGGAGGACGATGTATTGAATCGGGACGCAATTTGAGTGATCCATCGTCATTAGGTGGCCCTGAATGTTACGATTCACTATCAGTTTTTCGTCCGATTCGAAAATCTTTGACTCACAGCAGAACGGCCATAAGGTGCCCGAGGCAGCAATTGACCCATGGAGACAAGTCTGCTGGAGGCCGATGTATTGAATCGGGACGCAATTTGAGTGTTCCATCGTCATTAGGAAGCCCTGATTGTTACAATTAACTATCAGTTTTTCGTCCCATTCGATAATGTAGACTCACGGGAGAACGACCATAAGGTGCCCGAGGCAGCAATAGACCCATGGAGACAAGTCTGCTGGAGGACGAGGGATTGAATCGGGACGCAATTTGAGTGTTCCATCGTCATTAGGAGGTCCTGAACGTTACAATTCACTATCAGTTTTTCGTCCGATTCGAAATTCTTTGACTCACAGCAGAACGGCCATAAGGTGCCCGAGGCAGCAATAGACCCATGGAGACAAGTCTGCTGGAGGACGATGTATTGAATCGGGACGCAATTTGTGTGGTCCATCGTCATTAGGTGGCCCTGAATGTTACAATTCGCTGTCAGTTTTTCATCCGATTCGAAAATCTTTGACACACAGGAGTACGGCCATAAGGTGCCGCGAGGCAGCAATTGACCCATGGAGACGAGTCTGCTAGAGGACGATGTATTGAATCGGGACGCAATTTGAGTGTTCCATCGTCATTAGGAAGCCCTGAATGTTACAATTAACTATCAGTTTTTCGTCCCATTCGATAATCTAGACTCACGGGAGAACGACCATAAGGTGCCCGAGGCAGCAATAGACCCTTGGAGACAAATCTGCTGGAGGGCGATGTATTGAATCGGGACGCAATTTGAGTGATCCATCGTCATTAGGAGGCTCTGAACGTTACAATTCACTATCAGTTTTTCGTCCGATTCGAAAATCTTTGACTCACAGCAGAACGGCCATAAGGTGCCCGAGGCAGCAATAGACCCATGGAGTCAAGTCGGCTGAACGACGATGTATTGAATCGGGACGCAATTTGTGTGGTCCATCGTCATTAGGTGGCCCTGAATGTTACAATTCACTATCAGTTGTTCGTCCGATTCGAAAATCTTTGACTCACAGCAGAACGGCCATAAGGAGCCCGAGGCAGCAATAGAGCCATGGAGA
This sequence comes from Schistocerca cancellata, assembly GCF_023864275.1. Taxonomy (NCBI): domain Eukaryota; kingdom Metazoa; phylum Arthropoda; class Insecta; order Orthoptera; family Acrididae; genus Schistocerca; species Schistocerca cancellata. The sequence continues at coordinate 3,301,682 of NW_026047092.1, read as the reverse complement.
CAAGTCTGCTGGAGGACGATGTATTGAATCGGGACGCAATTTGTGTGGTCCATCGTCATTAGGTGGCCCTGAATATTACAATTCACTATCAGTTTTTCGTCCGATTCGAAAATCTTTGACACACAGGAGTACGGCCATAAGGTGCCGCGAGGCAGCAATTGACCCATGGAGACGAGTCTGCTGGAGGACGATGTATTGAATCGGGACGCAATTTGAGTGTTCCATCGTCATTAGGAAGCCCTGAATGTTACAATTAACTATCAGTTTTTCGTCCCATTCGATAATCTAGACTCACGGGGGAACGACCATAGGGTGCCTGAGGCAGCAATAGACCCTGGGAGACAAGTCTGCTGGAGGGCGATGTATTGAATCGGGACGCAATTTGAGTGATCCATCGTCATAAGGTGGCCCTGAACGTTACAATCCCACTATCAGTTTTTCGTCCGATTCGAAAATCTTTGACTCACAGCAGAACGGCCATAAGCTGCCCAAGGCAGCAATAGACCCATGGAGACAAGTCTGCTGGAGGACGAGGTATTGAATCGGAAAGCAATTTGAGTGTTCCATCGTCATTAGGAGGTCCTGAACGTTACAATTCACTCTCAGTTTTTCGTCCGATTCGAAAATCTTTGACTCACAGCAGAACGGCAATAAGGTGCCCGAGGCAGCAATAGACCCATGGAGACAAGTCGGCTGGAGGACGATGAATTGAATCGGGACGCAATTTGTGTGGTCCATCGTCATTATGTAGCCGTGAATGTTACAATTCACTATCAGTTTTTCGTCCGATTCGAAAATCTTTGACTCACAGCAGAACGGCCATAAGGTGCCCGAGGCAGCAATAGACCCATGGAGACAAGTCTGCTGGAGGACGATGTATTGAATCGGGAGGCAATTTGAGTGTTCCATCGTCATTAGGAGTCCCTGAATGTTACAATTCAATATCAGTTTTTCGTCCGATTCGAAAATCTTTGACTCACAGCAGAACGGCCATAATGTGCCCGAGGCAGCAATAGACCCATGGAGACAAGTCTGCTGGAGGACGATGTATTGAATCGGGACGCAGTTTGAGTGTTCCATCGTCATTAGGAGGCCCTGAACGTTACAGTTCACTATCAGTTTTTCGTCCGATTCGAAAATCTTTGACTCACAGCAGAACGGCCATAAGGTGCCCGAGGCAGCAATAGACCCATGGAGACAAGTCGGCTGGTGGACGATGTATTGAATAGGGACGCAATTTGAGTGATCCATCGTCATTAGGTGGCCCTGAAAGTTACAATTCACTATCAGTTTTTCGTCCGATTCGAAAATTTTTGACTCACAGCAGAACGGCCATAAGGTGCCCGAGGCAGCAATAGACCCATGGAGACAAGTCTGCTGGAGGACGATGTATTGAATCGGGACGCAATTTGAGTGTTCCATCGTCATTAGGAGGCCCAGAACGTTACAATTCACTATCAGTTTTTCGTCCGATTCGAAAATCTTTGAGTCACAGCAGAACGGCCATAAGGTGCCCGAGGCCGTAATAGACCCATGGAGACAAGTCTGCTGGAGGACGATGTATTGAATCGGGACGCAATTTGAGTGATCCATCGTCATTAGGTGGCCCTGAATGTTACGATTCACTATCAGTTTTTCGTCCGATTCGAAAATCTTTGACTCACAGCAGAACGGCCATAAGGTGCCCGAGGCAGCAATTGACCCATGGAGACAAGTCTGCTGGAGGCCGATGTATTGAATCGGGACGCAATTTGAGTGTTCCATCGTCATTAGGAAGCCCTGAATGTTACAATTAACTATCAGTTTTTCGTCCCATTCGATAATGTAGACTCACGGGAGAACGACCATAAGGTGCCCGAGGCAGCAATAGACCCATGGAGACAAGTCTGCTGGAGGACGATGTATTGAATCGGGACGCAATTTGAGTGATCCATCGTCATTAGGTGGCCCTGCATGTTACGATTCACTATCAGTTTTTCGTCCGATTCGAAAATCTTTGACTCACAGCAGAACGGCCATAAGGTGCCCGAGGCAGCAATTGACCCATGGAGACAAGTCTGCTGGAGGCCGATGTATTGAATCGGGACGCAATTTGAGTGTTCCATCGTCATTAGGAAGCCCTGAATGTTACAATTAACTATCAGTTTTTCGTCCCATTCGATAATGTAGACTCACGGGAGAACGACCATAAGGTGCCCGAGGCAGCAATAGACCCATGGAGACAAGTCTGCTGGAGGACGAGGTATTGAATCGGGACGCAATTTGAGTGTTCCATCGTCATTAGGAGGTCCTGAACGTTACAATTCACTATCAGTTTTTCGTCCGATTCGAAATTCTTTGACTCACAGCAGAACGGCCATAAGGTGCCCGAGGCAGCAATAGACCCATGGAGACAAGTCTGCTGGAGGACGATGTATTGAATCGGGACGCAATTTGTGTGGTCCATCGTCATTAGGTGGCCCTGAATGTTACAATTCGCTATCAGTTTTTCATCCGATTCGAAAATCTTTGACACACAGGAGTACGGCCATAAGGTGCCGCGAGACAGCAATTGACCCATGGAGACGAGTCTGCTAGAGGACGATGTATTGAATCGGGACGCAATTTGAGTGTTCCATCGTCATTAGGAAGCCCTGAATGTTACAATTAACTATCAGTTTTTCGTCCCATTCAATAATCTAGACTCACGGGAGAACGACCATAAGGTGCCCGAGGCAGCAATAGACCCTTGGAGACAAATCTGCTGGAGGGCGATGTATTGAATCGGGACGCAATTTGAGTGATCCATCGTCATTAGGTGGCCCTGAACGTTAAAATTCACTATCAGTTTTTCGTCCGATTCGAAAATCTTTGACTCACAGCAGAACGGCCATAAGCTGCCCGAGATAGCAATAGACCCATGGAGACAAGTCTGCTGGAGGACGAGGTATTGAATCGGGACGCAATTTGAGTGTTCCATCGTCATTAGGAGGTCCTGAACGTTACAATTCACTATCAGTTTTTCGTCCCATTCGATAATCTAGACTCACAGCAGAACGGCCATAAGGTGCCCGAGGCAGCAATAGACCCAAGGAGTCAAGTCGGCTGGAGGACGATGTATTGAATCGGGACGCAATTTGAGTGTTCCATCGTCATTAGGTGGCCTGAACGTTACAATTCACTATCAGTTTTTCGTCCGATTCGAAAATTTTAGAGTCACAGCAGAACGGCCATAATGTGCCCGAGGCAGCAATAGACCCATGGAGACAAGTCTGCTGGAGGACGATGTATTGAATCGGGACGCAATTTGAGTGATCCATCGTCATTAGGTGGCCCTGAACGTTGCAATTCACTATCAGTTTTTCGTCCGATTCGAAAGTCTTTGACTCACAGCAGAACGGCCATAAGGTGCACGAGGCAGCAATAGCCCCATGGAGACAAGTCGGTTGGAGGACGATGTATTGAATCGGGACACAATTTGAGTGATCCATCGTCATTAGGTGGCCCTGAAGGTTACGATTTACTATCAGTTTTTCTTCCGATTCGAAAATCTTTGACTCACAGCACAACGGCCATAAGGTGCCCGAGGCAGCAATAGACCCATGGAGACAAGTCTGCTGGAGGACGATGTATTGAATCGGGACGCAATTTGTGTGGTCCATCGTCATTAGGTGGCCCTGAATGTTACAATTCACTATCAGTTTCTCGTCCGATTCGAAAATCTTTGACACACAGCAGAACGGACATAAGGTGCCCGAGGCAGCAATTGACCCATGGAGACGAGTCTGCTGGAGGACGATGTATTGAATCGGGACGCAATTTGAGTGTTCCATCGTCATTAGGAAGCCCTGAATGTTACAATTAACTATCAGTTTTTCGTCCCATTCGATAATCTAGATTCACGGGAGAACGACCATAAGGTGCCCGAGGCAGCAATTGACCCATGGAGACAAGTTTGCTGGAGGACGATGTATTGAATCGGGACGCAATTTGAGTGATCCATCGTCATTAGGTGGCCCTGAAGGTTACGATTCACTATCAGTTTTTCGTCCGATTCGAAAATCTTTGACTCACAGCAGAACGGCCATAAGGTGCCCGAGGCAGCAATTGACCCGTGGAGACAAGTCTGCTGGAGGACGATGTATTGAATCGGGACGCAATTTGAGTGTTCCATCGTCATTAGGAGGTCCTGAACGTTACAATTCATTGTCAGTTTTTCGTCCGATTCGAAAATCTTTGGCTCACAGCAGAACGGCCATAAGGTGCCCGAGGCAGCAATAGACCCATGGAGACAAGTCTGCTGGAGGACGATGTATTGAATCGGGACGCAATTTGAGTGATCCATCGTCATTAGGTGGCCCTGAACGTTGCAATTCACTATCAGTTTTTCGTCCGATTCGAAAATCCTTGACTCACTGCAGAACGGCCATAAGGTGCCCGAGGCAGCAATACACCCATGGAGACAAGTCGGCTGGAGGACGATGTATTGAATCGGGACGCAATTTGAGTGTTCCATCGTCATTAGGACGCGCTGAATAATACAATTAACTATCAGTTTTTCGTCCCATTCGATAATCTAGACGCACGGGAGAACGACCATAAGGTGCCCGAGGCAGCAATAGACCCATGGAGACAAGTCTGCTGGAGGACGATGTATTGAATCGGGACGCAATTTGAGTGATCCATCGTCATTAGGTGGCCCTGAACGTTGCAATTCACTATCAGTTTTTCGTCCGATTCGAAAGTCTTTGACTCACAGCAGAACGGCCATAAGGTGCACGAGGCAGCAATAGCCCCATGGAGACAAGTCGGTTGGAGGACGATGTATTGAATCGGGACACAATTTGAGTGATCCATCGTCATTAGGTGGCCCTGAAGGTTACGATTTACTATCAGTTTTTCGTCCGATTCGAAAATCTTTGACTCACAGCACAACGGCCATAAGGTGCCCGAGGCAGCAATAGACCCATGGAGACAAGTCTGCTGGAGGACGATGTATTGAATCGGGACGCAATTTGTGTGGTCCATCGTCATTAGGTGGCCCTGAATGTTACAATTCACTATCAGTTTCTCGTCCGATTCGAAAATCTTTGACACACAGCAGAACGGACATAAGGTGCCCGAGGCAGCAATTGACCCATGGAGACGAGTCTGCTGGAGGACGATGTATTGAATCGGGACGCAATTTGAGTGTTCCATCGTCATTAGGAAGCCCTGAATGTTACAATTAACTATCAGTTTTTCGTCCCATTCGATAATCTAGATTCACGGGAGAACGACCATAAGGTGCCCGAGGCAGCAATTGACCCATGGAGACAAGTTTGCTGGAGGACGATGTATTGAATCGGGACGCAATTTGAGTGATCCATCGTCATTAGGTGGCCCTGAAGGTTACGATTCACTATCAGTTTTTCGTCCGATTCGAAAATCTTTGACTCACAGCAGAACGGCCATAAGGTGCCCGAGGCAGCAATTGACCCGTGGAGACAAGTCTGCTGGAGGACGATGTATTGAATCGGGACGCAATTTGAGTGTTCCATCGTCATTAGGAGGTCCTGAAAGTTACAATTCATTGTCAGTTTTTCGTCCGATTCGAAAATCTTTGGCTCACAGCAGAACGGCCATAAGGTGCCCGAGGCAGCAATAGACCCATGGAGACAAGTCTGCTGGAGGACGATGTATTGAATCGGGACGCAATTTGAGTGATCCATCGTCATTAGGTGGCCCTGAACGTTGCAATTCACTATCAGTTTTTCGTCCGATTCGAAAATCCTTGACTCACTGCAGAACGGCCATAAGGTGCCCGAGGCAGCAATACACCCATGGAGACAAGTCGGCTGGAGGACGATGTATTGAATCGGGACGCAATTTGAGTGTTCCATCGTCATTAGGACGCGCTGAATAATACAATTAACTATCAGTTTTTCGTCCCATTCGATAATCTAGACGCACGGGAGAACGACCATAAGGTGCCCGAGGCAGCAATAGACCCATGGAGACAAGTCTGCTGGAGGACGATGTATTGAATCGGGACGCAATTTGAGTGATCCATCGTCATTAAGTGGCCCTGAATGTTACAATTCACTATCAGTTTTTCGTCCGATTCGAAAATCTTTGACTCACAGCAGAACGGCCATAAGGTGCCCGAGGCAGCAATAGACCCATGGAGACAAGACTGCTATAGGACGATTAATTGAATCGGGACGCAATTTGAGTGTTCCATCGTCATTAGGAGGCCCTGAACGTTACAATTCACCATCAGTTTTTCGTCTGATTCGAAAGTCCTTGACTCACAGCAGAACGGCCATAAGGTGCCCCAGGCAGCAATAGACCCATGGAGACAAGTCTGCTGGAGGACGATGTATTGAATCGGGACGCAATTTGTGTGGTCCATCGTCATTAGGTGGCCCTGAATGTTACAATTCACTATCAGTTTTTCGTCCGATTCGAAAATCTTTGACACACAGCAGTACGGCCATAAGGTGCCGCGAGGCAGCAATTGACCCATGGAGACGAGTCTGCTGGAGGACGATGTATTGAATCGGGACGCAATTTGAGTGTTCCTTCGTCATTAGGAAGCCCTGAATGCTACAATTAACTATCAGTTTTTCGTCCCATTCGATAATCGAGACTCACGGGAGAACGACCATAAGGTGCCCGAGGCAGCAATAGACCCTTGGAGACAAGTCTGCTGGAGGGCGATGTATTGAATCGGGACGCAATTTGAATGATCCATCGTCATTAGGTGGCCCTGAACGTTAAAATTCACTATCAGTTTTTCGTCCGATTCGAAAATCTTTGACTCACAGCAGAACGGCCATAAGGTGCCCGAGGCAGCAATAGACCCATAGAGACAAGTCTGCTGGAGGACGATGTATTGAATCGGGACGCAATTTGAGTGATCCATCGTCATTAGGTGGCCCTGAACGTTACAATTCACTATCAGTTTTTCGTCCGATTCGATAATTTTCTCACAGCAGAACGGCCATAATGTGCCCGAGGCCGCAATAGACCCATGGACACAAGTCTGCTGGAGGTCGATGTATTGCATCAGGCCGCAATTTGAGTGTTCCATCGTCATTAGGAGGCCCTGAACGTTACAATTCACTATCAGTTTTTCGTCCCATTCGATAATCTAGACTCACAGCAGAACGGCCATCAGGTGCCCGAGGCAGCAATAGACCCATGGAGACAAGTCTGCTGGAGGACGATGTATTGAATCGGGACGCAATTTGAGTGTTCCATCGTCATTAGGAGGGCCTGAACGTTACAATTCACTATCAGTTTTTCGTCCGATTCGAAAATCTTTGACTCACAGCAGAACGGCAATAAGGTGCCCGAGGCAGCAATAGCCCCATGCAGACAAGTCGGCTGGAGGATGATGTATTGAATCGGGACACAATTTGAGTGATCCATCGTCATTAGGTGGCCCTGAATGTTACAATTCACTATCAGTTTTTCGTCCGATTCTAAAATCTTTGACTCACAGCAGAACGGCCATAAGGCGCCCGTGGCAGCAACAGACCCATGGAGACAATTCGGCTGCCGGACGATGTATTGAATCGGGACGCAATTTGAGTGATCCATCGTCATTAGGTGGCCCTGAATGTTACAATTCACTATCAGTTTTTCGTCCGATTCGAAAATCTTTGACTCACAGCAGAACGGCCATAAGGGGCCCGAGGCAGCAATAGACCCATGGAGACAAGACTGCTATAGGACGATTAATTGAATCGGGACGCAATTTGAGTGTTCCATCGTCATTAGGAGGCCCTGAACGTTACAATTCACCATCAGTTTTTCGTCTGATTCGAAAGTCTTTGACTCACAGCAGAACGGCCATAAGGTGCCCCAGGCAGCAATAGACCCAGGGAGACAAGTCTGCTGCAGGATGATGTATTGAATCGGGACGCAATTTGAGTGATCGATCGTCATTAGGTGGCCCTGAACGTTACAATTCACTTTCAGTTTTTCGTCCGATTCGAAAATCTTTGACTCACAGCAGAACGGCCATAAGATGCCCGAGGCAGTAATAAACCCATGGAGACAAGTCTGCTGGAGGACGAGGTATTGAATCGGGACGCAATTTGAGTGTTCCATCGTCATTAGGAGGTCCTGAACGTTACAATTCATTATCAGTTTTTCGTCCGATTCGAAAATCTTTGGCTCACAGCAGAACGGCCATAAGGTGCCCGAGGCAGCAATAGACCCATGGAGACAAGTCTGCTGGAGGACGATGTATTGAATCGGGACGCAATTTGAGTGATCCATCGTCATTAGGTGGCCCTGAACGTTGCAATTCACTATCAGTTTTTCGTCCGATTCGAAAATCTTTGACTCACAGCAGAACGGCCATAAGGTGCCCGAGGCAGCAATACACCCATGGAGACAAGTCGGCTGGAGGACGATGTATTGAATCGGGACGCGATTTGAGTATTCCATCGTTATCAGGAAGCCCTGAACGTTACAATTCACTATCAGTTTTTCGTCCCATTCGATAAACTAGACTCACAGCAGAACGGCCATAAGATGCCCGAGGCAGCAATAGACCCATGGAGTCAAGTCGGCTGGAGGACGATGTATTGAATCGGGACGCAATTTGTGTGGTCCATCGTCATTAGGTGGCCCTGAATGTTACAATTCACTATCAGTTTTTCGTCCGATTCGAAAATCTTTGACACACAGCAGTACGGCCATAAGGTGCCGCGAGGCAGCAATTGACCCATGGAGACGAGTCTGCTGGAGGACGATGTATTGAATCGGGACGCAATTTGAGTGTTCCATCGTCATTAGGAAGCCCTGAATGCTACTATTAACTATCAGTTTTTCGTCCCATTCGATAATTGAGACTCACGGGAGAACGACCATAAGGTGCCCGAGGCAGCAATAGACCCTTGGAGACAAGTCTGCTGGAGGGCGATGTATTGAATCGGGACGCAATTTGAATGATCCATCGTCATTAGGTGGCCCTGAACGTTAAAATTCACTATCAGTTTTTCGTCCGATTCGAAAATCTTTGACTCACAGCAGAACGGCCATAAGCTGCACGAGGCAGCAATAGACCCATGGAGACAAGTCTGCTGGAGGACGAGGTAATGAATCGGGACGCAATTTGAGTGTTGCATCGTCATTAGGAGGTCCTGAACGTTACAATTCACTATCAGTTTTTCGTCCGATTCGAAAATCTTTGACTCACAGCAGAACGGCCATAAGGTGCCCGAGGCAGCAATAGACCCATAGAGACAAGTCTGCTGGAGGACGATGTATTGAATCGGGACGCAATTTGAGTGATCCATCGTCATTAGGTGGCCCTGAACGTTACAATTCACTATCAGTTTTTCGTCCGATTCGATAATTTTTCTCACAGCAGAACGGCCATAAGGTGCCCGAGGCAGCAATTGACCCATGGACACAAGTCTGCTGAAGGTCGATGTATTGCATCAGGCCGCAATTTGAGTGTTCCATCGTCATTAGGAGGCCCTGAACGTTACAATTCACTATCAGTTTTTCGTCCCATTCGATAATCAAGACTCACAGCAGAACGGCCATCAGGTGCCCGAGGCAGCAATAGACCCATGGAGACAAGTCTGCTGGAGGACGATGTATTGAATCGGGACGCAATTTGAGTGTTCCATCGTCATTAGGAGGGCCTGAACGTTACAATTCACTATCAGTTTTTCGTCCGATTCGAAAATCTTTGACTCACAGCAGAACGGCCATAAGGTGCCCGAGGCAGCAATAGCCCCATGGAGACAAGTCGGCTGGAGGATGAAGTATTGAATCGGGACACAATTTGAGTGATCCATCGTCATTAGGTGGCCCTGAATGTTACAATTCACTATCAGTTTTTCGTCCGATTCTAAAATCTTTGACTCACAGCAGAACGGCCATAAGGCGCCCGAGGCAGCAACAGAACCATGGAGACAATTCGGCTGCCGGACGATGTATTGAATCGGGACGCAATTTGAGTGATCCATCGTCATTAGGTGGCCCTGAATGTTACAATTCACTATCAGTTTTTCGTCCAATTCGAAAATCTTTGACTCACAGCAGAACGGCCATAAGGGGCCCGAGGCAGCAATTGACCCATGGAGACAAGTCTGCTGGAGGACGATGTATTGAATCGGGACGCAATTTGAGTGTTCCATCGTCATCAGGAAGCCCTGAACGTTACAATTCACTATCAGTTTTCGTCCCATTCGATAAAATAGACTCACAGCAGAACGGCCATAAGATGCCCGAGGCAGCAATAGACCCATGGAGTCAAGTCGGCTGGAGGACGATGTATTGAATCGGGAGGCAATTTGTGTGGTCCATCGTCATTAGTTGGCCCTGAATGTTACAATTCACTATCAGTTTTTCGTCCGATTCGAAAATCTTTGACTCACAGCAGAACGGCCATAAGGTGCCCGAGGCAGCAATTGACCCATGGAGACAAGTCTGCTGGAGGACGATGTATTGAATCGGGACGCAATTTGAGTGTTCCATCGTCATTAGGAGGCCCTGAACGTTACAATTCACTATCAGTTTTTCGTCCGATTCGAAAATCTTTGACTCACAGCAGAACGGCCATAAGGTGCCCCAGGCAGCAATAGACCCATGGAGACAAGTCTGCTGGAGGACGATGTATTGAATCGGGACGCAATTTGAGTGTTCCATCGTCATTAAGAGGCCCTGAACGTTACAATTCACCATCAGTTTTTCGTCTGATTCGAAAGTCTTTGACTCACAGCAGAACGGCCATAAGGTGCCCCAGGCAGCAATAGACCCATGGAGACAAGTCTGCTGGAGGACGATGTATTGAATCGGGACGCAATTTGTGTGGTCCATCGTCATTAGGTGGCCCTGAATGTTACAATTCACTATCAGTTTTTCGTCCGATTCGAAAATCTTTGACACACAGCAGTACGGCCATAAGGTGCCGCGAGGCAGCAATTGACCCATGGAGACGAGTCTGCTGGAGGACGATGTATTGAATCGGGACGCAATTTGAGTGTTCCTTCGTCATTAGGAAGCCCTGAATGCTACAATTAACTATCAGTTTTTCGTCCCATTCGATAATCGAGACTCACGGGAGAACGACCATAAGGTGCCCGAGGCAGCAATAGACCCTTGGAGACAAGTCTGCTGGAGGGCGATGTATTGAATCGGGACGCAATTTGAATGATCCATCGTCATTAGGTGGCCCTGAACGTTAAAATTCACTATCAGTTTTTCGTCCGATTCGAAAATCTTTGACTCACAGCAGAACGGCCATAAGCTGCACGAGGCAGCAATAGACCCATGGAGACAAGTCTGCTGGAGGACGAGGTATTGAATCGGGACGCAATTTGAGTGTTCCATCGTCATTAGGAGGTCCTGAACGTTACAATTCACTATCAGTTTTTCGTCCGATTCGAAAATCTTTGACTCACAGCAGAACGGCCATAAGGTGCCCGAGGCAGCAATAGACCCATAGAGACAAGTCTGCTGGAGGACGATGTATTGAATCGGGACGCAATTTGAGTGATCCATCGTCATTAGGTGGCCCTGAACGTTACAATTCACTATCAGTTTTTCGTCCGATTCGATAATTTTCTCACAGCAGAACGGCCATAAGGTGCCCGAGGCCGCAATAGACCCATGGACACAAGTCTGCTGGAGGTCGATGTATTGCATCAGGCCGCAATTTGAGTGTTCCATCGTCATTAGGAGGCCCTGAACGTTACAATTCACTATCAGTTTTTCGTCCCATTCGATAATCTAGACTCACAGCAGAACGGCCATCAGGTGCCCGAGGCAGCAATAGACCCATGGAGACAAGTCTGCTGGAGGACGATGTATTGAATCGGGACGCAATTTGAGTGTTCCATCGTCATTAGGAATGCCTGAACGTTACAATTCACTATCAGTTTTTCGTCCGATTCGAAAATCTTTGACTCACAGCAGAACGGCAATAAGGTGCCCGAGGCAGCAATAGCCCCATGGAGACAAGTCGGCTGGAGGATGATGTATTGAATCGGGACACAATTTGAGTGATCCATCGTCATTAGGTGGCCCTGAATGTTACAATTCACTATCAGTTTTTCGTCCGATTCTAAAATCTTTGACTCACAGCAGAACGGCCATAAGGCGCCCGTGGCAGCAACAGACCCATGGAGACAATTCGGCTGCCGGACGATGTATTGAATCGGGACGCAATTTGAGTGATCCATCGTCATTAGGTGGCCCTGAATGTTATAATTAACTATCAGTTTTTCGTCCGATTCGAAAATCTTTGACTCACAGCAGAACGGCCATAAGGGGCCCGAGGCAGCAATAGACCCATGGAGACAAGACTGCTATAGGACGATTAATTGAATCGGGACGCAATTTGAATGTTCCATCGTCATTAGGAGGCCCTGAACGTTACAATTCACCATCAGTTTTTCGTCTGATTCGAAAGTCTTTGACTCACAGCAGAACGGCCATAAGGTGCCCCAGGCAGCAATAGACCCAGGGAGACAAGTCTGCTGCAGGATGATGTATTGAATCGGGACGCAATTTGAGTGATCGATCGTCATTAGGTGGCCCTGAACGTTACAATTCACTTTCAGTTTTTCGTCCGATTCGAAAATCTTTGACTCACAGCAGAACGGCCATAAGATGCCCGAGGCAGTAATAAACCCATGGAGACAAGTCTGCTGGAGGACGAGGTATTGAATCGGGACGCAATTTGAGTGTTCCATCGTCATTAGGAGGTCCTGAACGTTACAATTCATTATCAGTTTTTCGTCCGATTCGAAAATCTTTGGCTCACAGCAGAACGGCCATAAGGTGCCCGAGGCAGCAATAGACCCATGGAGACAAGTCTGCTGGAGGACGATGTATTGAATCGGGACGCAATTTGAGTGATCCATCGTCATTAGGTGGCCCTGAACGTTGCAATTCACTATCAGTTTTTCGTCCGATTCGAAAATCTTTGACTCACAGCAGAACGGCCATAAGGTGCCCGAGGCTGCAATACACCCATGGAGACAAGTCGGCTGGAGGACGATGTATTGAATCGGGACGCGATTTGAGTATTCCATCGTTATCAGGAAGCCCTGAACGTTACAATTCACTATCAGTTTTTCGTCCCATTCGATAAACTAGACTCACAGCAGAACGGCCATAAGATGCCCGAGGCAGCAATAGACCCATGGAGTCAAGTCGGCTGGAGGACGATGTATTGAATCGGGACGCAATTTGTGTGGTCCATCGTCATTAGGTGGCCCTGAATGTTACAATTCACTATCAGTTTTTCGTCCGATTCGAAAATCTTTGACACACAGCAGTACGGCCATAAGGTGCCGCGAGGCAGCAATTGACCCATGGAGACGAGTCTGCTGGAGGACGATGTATTGAATCGGGACGCAATTTGAGTGTTCCATCGTCATTAGGAAGCCCTGAATGCTACTATTAACTATCAGTTTTTCGTCCCATTCGATAATTGAGACTCACGGGAGAACGACCATAAGGTGCCCGAGGCAGCAATAGACCCTTGGAGACAAGTCTGCTGGAGGGCGATGTATTGAATCGGGACGCAATTTGAATGATCCATCGTCATTAGGTGGCCCTGAACGTTAAAATTCACTATCAGTTTTTCGTCCGATTCGAAAATCTTTGACTCACAGCAGAACGGCCATAAGCTGCACGAGGCAGCAATAGACCCATGGAGACAAGTCTGCTGGAGGACGAGGTAATGAATCGGGACGCAATTTGAGTGTTGCATCGTCATTAGGAGGTCTTGAACGTTACAATTCACTATCAGTTTTTCGTCCGATTCGAAAATCTTTGACTCACAGCAGAACGGCCATAAGGTGCCCGAGGCAGCAATAGACCCATAGAGACAAGTCTGCTGGAGGACGATGTATTGAATCGGGACGCAATTTGAGTGATCCATCGTCATTAGGTGGCCCTGAACGTTACAATTCACTATCAGTTTTTCTTCCGATTCGATAATTTTTCTCACAGCAGAACGGCCATAAGGTGCCCGAGGCAGCAATTGACCCATGGACACAAGTCTGCTGAAGGTCGATGTATTGCATCAGGCCGCAATTTGAGTGTTCCATCGTCATTAGGAGGCCCTGAACGTTACAATTCACTATCAGTTTTTCGTCCCATTCGATAATCAAGACTCACAGCAGAACGGCCATCAGGTGCCCGAGGCAGCAATAGACCCATGGAGACAAGTCTGCTGGAGGACGATGTATTGAATCGGGACGCAATTTGAGTGTTCCATCGTCATTAGGAGGGCCTGAACGTTACAATTCACTATCAGTTTTTCGTCCGATTCGAAAATCTTTGACTCACAGCAGAACGGCCATAAGGTGCCCGAGGCAGCAATAGCCCCATGGAGACAAGTCGGCTGGAGGATGAAGTATTGAATCGGGACACAATTTGAGTGATCCATCGTCATTAGGTGGCCCTGAATGTTACAATTCACTATCAGTTTTTCGTCCGATTCTAAAATCTTTGACTCACAGCAGAACGGCCATAAGGCGCCCGAGGCAGCAACAGAACCATGGAGACAATTCGGCTGCCGGACGATGTATTGAATCGGGACGCAATTTGAGTGATCCATCGTCATTAGGTGGCCCTGAATGTTACAATTCACTATCAGTTTTTCGTCCAATTCGAAAATCTTTGACTCACAGCAGAACGGCCATAAGGGGCCCGAGGCAGCAATTGACCCATGGAGACAAGTCTGCTGGAGGACGATGTATTGAATCGGGACGCAATTTGAGTGTTCCATCGTCATCAGGAAGCCCTGAACGTTACAATTCACTATCAGTTTTCGTCCCATTCGATAAAATAGACTCACAGCAGAACGGCCATAAGATGCCCGAGGCAGCAATAGACCCATGGAGTCAAGTCGGCTGGAGGACGATGTATTGAATCGGGAGGCAATTTGTGTGGTCCATCGTCATTAGTTGGCCCTGAATGTTACAATTCACTATCAGTTTTTCGTCCGATTCGAAAATCTTTGACTCACAGCAGAACGGCCATAAGGTGCCCGAGGCAGCAATTGACCCATGGAGACAAGTCTGCTGGAGGACGATGTATTGAATCGGGACGCAATTTGAGTGTTCCATCGTCATTAGGAGGCCCTGAACGTTACAATTCACTATCAGTTTTTCGTCCGATTCGAAAATCTTTGACTCACAGCAGAACGGCCATAAGGTGCCCAAGGCAGCAATAGACCCATGGAGACAAGTCTGCTGGAGGACGATGTATTGAATCGGGACGCAATTTGAGTGATTCATCGTCATTAGGTGGCCCTGAACGTTGCAATTCACTATTAGTTTTTCGTCCGATTCGAAAATATTTGACTCACAGCAGAACGGCCATAAGGTGCCCGAGGCAGCAATACACCCATGGAGAGAAGTCGGCTGGAGGACGATGTATTGAATCGGGACGCAATTTGAGTGTTCCATCGTCATTAGGACGCCCTGAATAGTACAATTAACTATCAGTTTTTCGTCCCATTCGATAATCTAGACGCACGGGAGAACGACCATAAGGTGCCCGAGGCAGCAATAGACCCATGGAGACAAGTCTGCTGGAGGACGATGTATTGAATCGGGACGCAATTTGAGTGATCCATCGTCATTAAGTGGCCCTGAATGTTACAATTCACTATCAGTTTTTCGTCCGATTCGAAAATCTTTGACTCACAGCAGAACGGCCATAAGGTGCCCGAGGCAGCAGTAGACCCATGGAGACAAGTCTGCTATAGGACGATTAATTGAATCGGGACGCAATTTGAGTTTTCCATCGTCATTAGGAGGCCCTGAAACTTACAATTCACCATCAGTTTTTCGTCCGATTCGAAAGTCTTTGACTCACAGCAGAACGGACATAAGGTGCCCGAGGCAGCAATAGACCCATGGAGACAAGTCTGCTGGAGGACGATGTATTGAATCGGGACGCAATTTGAGTGATCGATCGTCATTAGGTGGCCCTGAACGTTACAATTCACTTTCAGTTTTTCGTCCGATTCGAAAATCTTTGACTCACAGCAGAACGGCCATAAGGTGCCCGAGGCAGCAATAGACCTATGGAGACAAGTCGGCTGGAGGACGATGTATTGAATCGGGACGCAATTTGAGTGTTCCATCGTCATTAGGAGGGCCTGAACGTTACAATTCACTATTAGTTTTTCGTCCGATTCGAAAATCTTTGACTCACAGCAGAATGGCCATAACGTGCCCGAGGCAGCAATAGCCCCATGGAGACAAGTCGGCTGGAGGATGATGTATTGAATCGGGACACAATTTGAGTGATCCATCGTCATTAGGTGGCCCTGAATGTTACAATTCACTATCAGTTTTTCGTCCGATTCGAAAATCTTTGACTCACAGCAGAACGGCCATAAGGTGCCCGAGGCAGCAATAGACCCATGGAGACAAGTCTGCTGGAGGACGATGTATTGAATCGGGACGCAATTTGAGTATTCCTTCGTCATCAGGAAGCCCTGAACGTTACAATTCACTATCAGTTTTTCGTCCCATTCGATAAACTAGACTCACAGCAGAACGGCCATAAGATGCCCGAGGCAGCAATAGACCCATGGAGACAAGTCGGCTGGAGGACGATGTATTGAATCGGGACGCAATTTGTGTGGTCCATCGTCATTAGGTGGCCCTGAATGTTACAATTCACTATCAGTTGTTCGTCCGATTCGAAAATCTTTGACTCACAGCAGAACGGCCATAAGGTGCCCGAGGCAGCAATAGACCCATTGAGACAAGTCTGCTGGAGGACGATGTATTGAATCGGGACGCAATTTGTGTGGTCCATCGTCATTAGGTGGCCCTGAATGTTACAATTCACTATCAGTTTTTCGTCCGATTCGAAAATCTTTGACACGCAGCAGTACGGCCATAAGGTGCCGCGAGGCAGCAATTGACCCATGGAGACGAGTCTGCTGGAGGACGATGTATTGAATCGGGACGCAATTTGAGTGTTCCATCGTCATTAGGAAGCCCTGAATGTTCCAATTAACTATCAGTTTTTCGTCCCATTCGATAATCTAGACTCACGGGAGAACGACCATAAGGTGCCCGAGGCAGCAATAGACCCTTGGAGACAAGTCTGCTGGAGGGCGATGTATTGAATCGGGACGCAATTTGAATGATCCATCGTCATTAGGTGGCCCTGAACGTTAAAATTCACTATCAGTTTTTCGTCCGATTCGAAAATCTTTGACTCACAGCAGAACAGCCATAAGCTGCACGAGGCAGCAATAGACCCATTGAGACAAGTCTGCTGGAGGACGAGGTATTGAATCGGGACGCAATTTGAGTGTTCCATCGTCATTAGGAGGTCCTGAACGTTACAATTCACTATCAGTTTTTCGTCCGATTCGAAAATCTTTGACTCACAGCAGAACGGCCATAAGGTGCCCGAGGCAGCAATAGACCCATAGAGACAAGTCTGCTGGAGGACGATGTATTGAATCGGGACGCAATTTGAGTGATCCATCGTCATTAGGTGGCCCTGATCGTTACAATTCACTATCAGTTTTTCGTCCGATTCGAAAATTTTTCTCACAGCAGAACGGCCATAACGTGCCCGAGGCAGCAGTAGACCCATGGAGACATGTCTGCTGGAGGTCGATGTATTGCATCAGGCCGCAATTTGAGTGTTCCATAGTCATTAGGAGGCCCTGAACGTTACAATTCACTATCAGTTTTTCGTCCCATTCGATAATCTAGACTCACAGCAGAACGGCCATCAGGTGCCCAAGGCAGCAATAGTCCCATGGAGACAAGTCTGCTGGAGGACGATGTATTGAATCGGGACCCAATTTGAGTGTTCCATCGTCATTAGGAGGGCCTGAACGTTACAATTCACTATCAGTTTTTCGTCCGATTCTAAAATCTTTGACTCACAGCAGAACGGCCATAAGTGGCCCGAGGCAGCAATTGACCCATGGAGACAAGTCTGCTGGAGGACGATGTATTGAATCGGGACGCAATTTGAGTGTTCCGTCGTCATCAGGAGGCCCTGAACGTTACAATTCACTATCAGTTTTTCGTCCCATTCGATAAAATAGACTCACAGCAGAACGGCCATAAGATGCCCGAGGCAGCAATAGACCCATGAAGTCAAGTCGGCTGGAGGACGATGTATTGAATCGGGAGGCAATTTGTGTGGTCCATCGTCATTAAGTGGCCCTGAATGTTACAATTCACTATCAGTTTTTCGTCCGATTCGAAAATCTTTGACTCACAGCAGAACGGCCATAAGGTGCCCGAGGCAGCAATAGACCCATGGAGACAAGTCTGCTATAGGACGATTAATTGAATCGGGACGCAATTTGAGTGTTCCATCGTCATTAGGAGGCCCTGAACGTTACAATTCACCATCAGTTTTTCGTCCGATTCGAAAGTCTTTGACTCACAGCAGAACGGCCATAAGTTGCCCGAGGCAGCAATAGACCCATGGAGACAAGTCTGCTGGAGGACGATGTATTGAATCGGGACGCAATTTGAGTGATCGATCGTCATTAGGTGGCCCTGAACGTTACAATTCACTTTGAGTTTTTCGTCCGATTCGAAAATCTTTGACTCACAGCAGAACGGCCATAAGATGCCCGAGGCAGCAATAGACCTATGGAGACAAGTCGGCTGGAGGACGATGTATTGAATCGGGACGCAATTTGAGTGTTCCATCGTCATTAGGAGGGCCTGAACGTTACAATTCACTATTAGTTTTTCGTCCGATTCGAAAATCTTTGACTCACAGCAGAATGGCCATAAGGTGCCCGAGGCAGCAATAGCCCCATGGAGACAAGTCGGCTGGAGGATGATGTATTGAATTGGGACACAATTTGAGTGATCCATCGTCATTAGGTGGCCCTGAATGTTACAATTCACTATCAGTTTTTCGTCCGATTCGAAAATCTTTGACTCACAGCAGAACGGCCATAAGGTGCCCGAGGCAGCAATTGACCCATGGAGACAAGTCTGCTGGAGGACGATGTATTGAATCGGGACGCAATTTGAGTATTCCATCGTCATCAGGAAGCCCTGAACGTTACAATTCACTATCAGTTTTTCGTCCCATTCGATAAACTAGACTCACAGCAGAACGGCCATAAGATGCCCGAGGCAGCAATAGACCCATGGAGTCAAGTCGGCTGGAGGACGATGTATTGAATCGGGACGCAATTTGTGTGGTCCATCGTCATTAGGTGGCCCTGAATGTTACAATTCACTATCAGTTGTTCGTCCGATTCGAAAATCTTTGACTCACAGCAGAACGGCCATAAGGTGCCCGAGGCAGCAATAGACCCATGGAGACAAGTCTGCTGGAGGACGATGTTTTGAATCGGGACGCAATTTGTGTGGTCCATCGTCATTAGGTGGCCCTGAATGTTACAATTCACTATCAGTTTTTCGTCCGATTCGAAAATCTTTGACACACAGCAGTACGGCCATAAGGTGCCGCGAGGCAGCAATTGACCCATGGAGACGAGTCTGCTGGAGGACGATGTATTGAATCGGGACGCAATTTGAGTGTTCCATCGTCATTAGGAAGCCCTGAATGTTACAATTAACTATCAGTTTTTCGTCCCATTCGATAATCTAGACTCACGGGAGAACGACCATAAGGTGCCCGAGGCAGAAATAGACCCTTGGAGACAAGTCTGCTGGAGGGCGATGTATTGAATCGGGACGCAATTTGAATGATCCATCGTCATTAGGTGGCCCTGAACGTTAAAATTCACTATCAGTTTTTCGTCCCATTCGATAATCTAGACTCACAGCAGAACGGCCATAAGGTGCCCGAGGCAGCAATAGACCCATGGAGACAAGTCTGCTGGAGGACGAGGTATTGAATCGGGACGCAATTTGAGTGTTCCATCGTCATTAGGAGGTCCTGAACGTTACAATTCACTATCAGTTTTTCGTCCGATTCGAAAATCTTTGACTCACAGCAGAACGGCCATAAGGTGCCCGAGGCAGCAATAGACCCGTAGAGACAAGTCTGCTGGAGGACGATGTATTGAATCGGGACGCAATTTGAGTGATCCATCGTCATTAGGTGGCCCTGAACGTTACAATTCACTGTCAGTTTTTCGTCCGATTCGAAAATTTTTCTCACAGCAGAACGGCCATAAGGTGCCCGAGGCAGCAATAGACCCATAGGGACAAGTCTGCTGGAGGACGATGTATTGCATCGGGACGCCATTTGAGTGATCCATCGTCGTTAGGTGGCCCTGAACGTTACAATTCACTATCAGTTTTTCGTCCGATTCGAAAATTTTTCTCACAGCAGAACGGCCATAAGGTGCCCGAGGCAGCAATAGACCCATGGAGACAAGTCTGCTGGAGGACGATGTATTGAATCGGGACGCAATTTGAGTGTTCCATCGTCATAAGGATGCCCTGAATGTTACAATTAACTATCAGTTTTTCGTCCCATTCGATAATCTAGACTCACGGGAGAACGACCATAAGGTGCCCGAGGCAGCAATAGACCTATGGAGACAAGTCTGCTGGAGGACGATGTATTGAATCGGGACGCAATTTGAGTGATCCATCGTCTTTAGGTGGCCCTGAACGTTACAATTCACTATCAGTTTTTCGTCCGATTCGAAAATTTTGACTCACAGCAGAACGGCCATAAGCTGCCCGAGGCAGCAATAGACCCATGGAGACAAGTCTGCTGGAGGACGAGGTATTGAATCGGGACACAATTTGAGTGTTCCATCGTCATTAGGAGGTCCTGAACGTTACAATTCACTATCAGTTTTTCGTCCGATTCGAAATTTGACTCACAGCAGAACGGCCATAAGGTGCCCGAGGCAACAATAGACCCATGGAGACAAGTCTGCTGGAGGACGATGTATTGCATCAGGACGCAATTTGAGTGTTCCATCGTCATTAGGAAGCCCTGAATGTTACAATTAACTATCAGTTTTTCGTCCCATTCGATAATCTAGACGCACGGGAGAACGACCATAAGGTGCCCGAGGCAGCAATAGACCCATGGAGACAAGTCTGCTGGAGGACGATGTATTGAATCGGGACGCAATTTGAGTGATCCATCGTCATTAGGTGACCCTGAACGTTGCAATTCACTATCAGTTTTTCGTCCGATTCGAAAATCTTCGACTCACAGCAGAACGGCCATAAGCTGCCCGAGGCAGTAATAGACCCATGGAGACAAGTCTGCTGGAGGACGAGGTATTGAATCGGAACGCAATTTGAGTGTTCCATCGTCATTAGGAGGCCCAGAACGTTACAGTTCACTACCAGTTTTTCGTCCGATTCGAAAATCTTTGACTCACAGCAGAACGGCCATAAGGTGCCCGAGGCAGCAATAGACCCATGGAGACAAGTCGGCTGGAGGACGATGTATTGAATCGGGACGCAATTTGAGTGATCCATCGTCATTAGGTGGCCCTGAAAGTTACAATTCACTATCAGTTTTTCGTCCGATTCGAAAATCTTTGACTCACAGCAGAACGGCCATAAGGTGCCCGAGGCAGCAATAGACCCTTGGAGACAAGTCTGCTATAGGACGATTAATTGAATCGGGACGCATTTTGAGTGTTCCATCGTCATTAGGAGGCCCTGAACGTTACAAATCACTATCGGTTTTTCGTCCGATTCGAAAGTCTTTGACTCACAGCAGAACGGCCATAAGGTGCCCGAGGCAGCAATAGACCCATGGAGACAAGTCTGCTGGAGGACGATGTATTGAATCGGGACGCAATTTGAGTGTTTCATCGTCATTTGGAGGGCCTGAACGTTACAATTCACTATCAGTTTTACGTCCGATTCGAAAATCTTTGACTCACAGCAGAACGGCCATAAGCTGCCCGAGGCAGCAATAGACCCATGGAGACAAGTCTGCTGGAGGCCGAGGCATTGAATCGGGACGGAATTTGAGTGTTCCATCGTCATTAGGTGGCCCTGAACGTTGCAATTCACTATCAGTTTTTCGTCCGATTCGAAAATCTTTGACTCACAGCAGAACGGCCATAAGGTGCCCGAGGCAGCAATACACCCATGGAGACAAGTCGGCTGGCGGACGATGTATTGAATCGGGACGCAATTTGAGTGTTCCATCGTCATTAGGACGCCCTGAATAGTACAATTAACTATCAGTTTTTCGTCCCATTCGATAATCTAGACGCACGGGAGAACGACCATAAGGTGCCCGAGGCAGCAATAGACCCATGGAGACAAGTCTGCTGGAGGACGATGTATTGAATCGGGACGCAATTTGAGTGTTCCATCGTCATTAAGTGGCCCTGAATGTTACAATTCACTATCAGTTTTTCGTCCGATTCGAAAATCTTTGACTCACAGCAGAACGGCCATAAGGTGCCCGAGGCAGCAATAGACCCATGGAGACAAGTCTGCTATAGGACGATTAATTGAATCGGGACGCAATTTGAGTGTTCCATCGTCATTAGGAGGCCCTGAACGTTACAATTCACCATCAGTTTTTCGTCCGATTCGAAAGTCTTTGACTCACAGCAGAACGGCCATAAGTTGCCCGAGGCAGCAATAGACCCATGGAGACAAGTCTGCTGGAGGACGATGTATTGAATCGGGACGCAATTTGAGTGATCGATCGTCATTAGGTGGCCCTGAACGTTACAGTTCACTTTCAGTTTTTCGTCCGATTCGAAAATCTTTGACTCACAGCAGAACGGCCATAAGGTGTCCGAGGCAGCAATAGACCTATGGAGACAAGTCGGCTGGAGGACGATGTATTGAATCGGGACGCAATTTCAGTGTTCCATCGTCATTAGGAGGGCCTGAACGATACAATTCACTATTAGTTTTTCGTCCGATTCGAAAATCTTTGACTCACAGCAGAATGGCCATAAGGTGCCCGAGGCAGCAATAGCCCCAAGGAGACAAGTCGGCTGGAGGATGATGTATTGAATCGGGACACAATTTGAGTGATCCATCGTCATTAGGTGGCCCTGAATGTTACAATTCACTATCAGTTTTTCGTCCGATTCGAAAATCTTTGACTCACAGCAGAACGGCCATAAGGTGCCCGAGGCAGCAATTGACCCATGGAGACAAGTCTGCTGGAGGACGATGTATTGAATCGGGACGCAATTTGAGTGTTCCATCGTCATTAGGATGCCCTGAATGTTACAATTAACTATCAGTTTTTCGTCCCATTCGATAATCTAGACTCACGGGAGAACGACCATAAGGTGCCCGAGGCAGCAATAGACCTATGGAGACAAGTCTGCTGGAGGACGATGTATTGAATCGGGACGCAATTTGAGTGATCCATCGTCTTTAGGTGGCCCTGAACGTTACAATTCACTATCAGTTTTTTGTCCGATTCGAAAATCTTTGACTCACAGCAGAACGGCCATAAGCTGCCCGAGGCAGTAATAGACCCATGGAGACAAGTCTGCTGGACGACGAGGTATTGAATCGGGACGCAATTTGAGTGTTCCATCGTCATTAGGAGGCCCAGAACGTTACAGTTCACTATCAGTTTTTCGTCCGATTCGAAAATCTTTGACTCACAGTAGAACGGCCATAAGGTGCCCGAGGCAGCAATAGACCCATGGAGACAAGTCGGCTGGAGGACGATGTATTGAATCGGGACGCAATTTGAGTGATCCATCGTTATTAGGTGGCCCTGAAAGTTACAATTCACTATCAGTTTTTCGTCCGATTCGAAAATCTTTGACTCACAGCAGAACGGCCATAAGGTGCCCGAGGCAGCAATAGACCCTTGGAGACAAGTCTGCTATAGGACGATTAATTGAATCGGGACGCATTTTGAGTGTTCCATCGTCATTAGGAGGCCCTGAACGTTACAATTCACTACCGGTTTTTCGTCCGATTCGAAAGTCTTTGACTCACAGCAGAACGGCCATAAGGTGCCCGAGGCAGCAATAGACCCATGGAGACAAGTCTGCTGGAGGACGATGTATTGAATCGGGACGCAATTTGAGTGTTTCATCGTCATTTGGAGGGCCTGAACGTTACAATTCACTATCAGTTTTACGTCCGATTCGAAAATCTTTGACTCACAGCAGAACGGCCATAAGCTGCCCGAGGCAGCAATAGACCCATGGAGACAAGTCTGCTGGAGGCCGAGGCATTGAATCGGGACGGAATTTGAGTGTTCCATCGTCATTAGGTGGCCCTGAACGTTGCAATTCACTATCAGTTTTTCGTCCGATTCGAAAATCTTTGACTCACAGCAGAACGGCCATAAGGTGCCCGAGGCAGCAATACACCCATGGAGACAAGTCGGCTGGCGGACGATGTATTGAATCGGGACGCAATTTGAGTGTTCCATCGTCATTAGGAGGCCCTGAACGTTACAATTCACTACCAGTTTTTCGTTCGATTCGTAAATCTTTGACTCACAGCAGAACGGCCATAAGGTGCCCGAGGCAGCAATAGACCCATGGAGACAAGTCTGCTGGAGGACGATGTATTGAATCGGGACGCAATTTGAGTGTTCCATCGTCATTAGGAGGCCCTGAACGTTACAATTCACTATCAGTTTTTCGTCCGATTCGAAAATCTTAGACTCACAGCAGAACGGCCATAAGGTGCCCGAGGCAGCAATAGACCCATGGAGACAAGTCTGCTATAGGACGATTAATTGAATCGGGACGCAATTTGAGTGTTCCATCGTCATTAGGAGGCCCTGAACGTTACAATTCACCATCAGTTTTTCGTCCGATTCGAAAGTCTTTGACTCACAGCATAACGGCAATAAGTTGCCCGAGGCAGCAATAGACCCATGGAGACAAGTCTGCTGGAGGACGATGTATTGAATCGGGACGCAATTTGAGTGATCGATCGTCATTAGGTGGCCCTGAACGTTACAATTCACTTTCAGTTTTTCGTCCGATTCGAAAATCTTTGACTCACAGCAGAACGGCCATAAGGTGCCCGAGGCAGCAATAGACCTATGGAGACAAGTCGGCTGGAGGACGATGTATTGAATCGGGACGCAATTTGAGTGTTCCATCGTCATTAGGAGGGCCTGAACGTTACAATTCACTATTAGTTTTTCGTCCGATTCGAAAATCTTTGACTCACAGCAGAATGGCCATAAGGTGCCCGAGGCAGCAATAGCCCCATGGAGACAAGTCGGCTGGAGGATGATGTATTGAATCGGGACACAATTTGAGTGATCCATCGTCATTAGGTGGCCCTGAATGTTACAATTCACTATCAGTTTTTCGTCCGATTCGAAAATCTTTGACTCACAGCAGAACGGCCATAAGGTGCCCGAGGCAGCAATTGACCCATGGAGACAAGTCTGCTGGAGGACGATGTATTGAATCGGGACGCAATTTGAGTGTTCCATCGTCATTAGGATGCCCTGAATGTTACAATTAACTATCAGTTTTTCGTCCCATTCGATAATCTAGACTCACGGGAGAACGACCATAAGGTGCCCGAGGCTGCAATAGACCTATGGAGACAAGTCTGCTGGAGGACGATGTATTGAATCGGGACGCAATTTGAGTGATCCATCGTCATTAGGTGGCCCTGAACGTTGCAATTCACTATCAGTTTTTCGTCTGATTCGAAATCTTCGACTCACAGCAGAACGGCCATAAGCTGCCCGAGGCAGTAATAGACCCATGGAGACAAGTCTGCTGGAGGACGAGGTATTGAATCGGGACGCAATTTGAGTGTTCCATCGTCATTAGGAAGCCCAGAACGTTACAGTTCACTATCAGTTTTTCGTCCGATTCGAAAATCTTTGACTCACAGCAGAACGGCCATAAGGTGCCCGAGGCAGCAATAGACCCATGGAGACAAGTCGGCTGGAGGACGATGTATTGAATCGGGACGCAATTTGAGTGATCCATCGTCATTAGGTGGCCCTGAAAGTTACAATTCACTATCAGTTTTTCGTCCGATTCGAAAATCTTTGACTCACAGGAGAACGGCCATAAGGTGCCCGAGGCAGCAATAGACCCTTGGAGACAAGTCTGCTATAGGACGATTAATTGAATCGGGACGCAATTTGAGTGTTCCATCGTCATTAGGAGGCCCTGAACGTTACAATTCACTATCGGTTTTTCGTCCGATTCGAAAGTCTTTGACTCACAGCAGAACGGCCATAAGGTGCCCGAGGCAGCAATAGACCCATGGAGACAAGTCTGCTGGAGGACGATGTATTGAATCGGGACGCAATTTGAGTGTTCCATCGTCATTTGGAGGGCCTGAACGTTACAATTCACTATCAGTTTTACGTCCGATTCGAAAATCTTTGACTCAGAGCAGAACGGCCATAAGCTGCCCGAGGCAGCAATAGACCCATGGAGACATGTCTGCTGGAGGCCGAGGCATTGAATCGGGACGGAATTTGAGTGTTCCATCGTCATTAGGAGGTCCTGAACGTTACGATTCACTATCAGTTTTTCGTCCGATTCGAAAATCTTTGACTCACAGCAGAACGGCCATAAGGTGCCCGAGGCAGCAATAGACCCATGGAGACAAGCCTGCTGGAGGACGATGTATTGAATCGGGACGCAATTTGAGTGATCCATCGTCATTAGGTGGCCCTGAACGTTACAATCTACTATCAGTTTTTCGTCCGATTCGAAAATCTTTGACTCACAGCAGAACGGCCATAAGGTGCCCGAGGCAGCAATAGACCCATGGAGACAAGTCGGCTGCTGGACGATGTATTGAATCGGGACGCAATTTGAGTGATCCATCGCCATTAGGTGGCCCTGAATGTTACAATTCACTCTCAGTTTTTCGTCCGTTTCGAAAATCTTTGACTCACAGCAGAACGGCCATAAGGTGCCCGAGGCAGCAATTGACCCATGGAGACGAGTCTGCTGGAGGGCGATGTATTGAATCGGGACGCAATTTGAGTGTTCCATCGTCATTAGGATGCCCTGAATGTTACAATTAACTATCAGTTTTTCGTCCCAATCGATAATCTAAACACACGGGAGAACGACCATAAGGTGCCCGAGGCAGCAATAGACCTATGGAGACATGTCTGCTGGAGGACGATGAATTGAATCGGGACGCAATTTGAGTGATCCATCGTCTTTAGGTGGCCCTGAACGTTACAATTCACTATCGGTTTTTCGTCCGATTAGAAAATCTTTGACTCACAGCAGAACGGCCATAAGCTGCCCGAGGCAGCAATAGACCCATGGAGACAAGTCTGCTGGAGGACGAGGTATTGAATCGGGACGCAATTTGAGTGTTCCATCGTCATTAGGAGGTCCTGAACGTTACGATTCACTATCAGTTTTTCGTCCGAATCGAAAATCTTTGACTCACAGCAGAACGGCCATAAGGTGCCCGAGGCAGCAATAGACACATGGAGACAAGTGGGCTGGAGGCCGATGTATTGAATCGGGACGCAATTTGAGTGATCCATCGTCATTAGGTTGCCCAGAAAGTTACAATTCACTATCAGTTTTTCGTCCGATTCGAAAATCTTTGAGTCACATCAGAACGGCCATAAGGTGCCCGAGGCAGCAATAGACCCATGGAGACAAGTCTGCTGGAGGACGATGTATTGAATCGGGACGCAATTTGAGTGATCCATCGTCATTAGGTGGCCCTGAACGTTACAATCTACTATCAGTTTTTCGTCCGATTCGAAAATCTTTGACTCACAGCAGAACGGCCATAAGGTGCCCGAGGCAGCAATAGACCCATGGAGACAAGTCTGCTGGAGGACGATGTATTGAATCGGGACGCAATTTGAGTGTTCCATCGTCATTAGTAGGCCCAGAACGTTACAATTCACTATCAGTTTTTCGTCCGATTCGAAAATCTTACAGTCACAGCAGAACGGCCATAAGGTGCCCGAGGCAGCAATAGACCCAAGGAGACAAGTCGGCTGCAGGGAGATGTATTGAATCCGGACGCAATTTGAGTGATCCATCGTCATTAGGTGGCACTGAAAGTTACAATTCACTATCAGTTTTTCGTCCGATTCGAAAATCTTTGACTCACAGCAGAATGGCCATAAGGTGCCCGAGGCAGCAATAGACCCATGGAGACAAGTCTGCTGGAGGACGATGTATTGAATCGGGACGCAATTTGAGTGATCCATCGTCATTAGGTGGCCTGAACGTTACAATTGACTATCAGTTTTTCGTCCCATTCGATAATCTAGACTCACAGCAGAACGCCCATAAGGTGCCCGAGGCAGCAATAGACCCATGGAGTCAATACGGCTGGAGGACGATGTATTGAATCGGGACGCAATTTGTGTGGTCCATCGTCATTAGGTAGCCCTGAATGTTACAATTCACTATCAGTTTTTCGTCCGATTCGAAAATCTTTGACTCACAGCAGAAGGGCCATATGGTGCCCGAGGCAGCAATAGACCCATGGAGACAAGTCTGCTGGAGGACGATGTATTGAATCGGGACGCAATTTGAGTGTTCCATCGTCATTAGGAGGCCCTGAACGTTACAATTCACTACCAGTTTTTCGTTCGATTCGTAAATCTTTGACTCACAGCAGAACGGCCATAAGGTGCCCGAGGCAGCAATAGACCCATGGAGACAAGTCTGCTGGAGGACGATGTATTGAATCGGGACGCAATTTGAGTGTTCCATCGTCATTAGGAGGCCCTGAACGTTACAATTCACTATCAGTTTTTCGTCCGATTCGAAAATCTTTGAGTCACAGCAGAACGGCCATAAGGTGCCCGAGGCAGCAATAGACCCATTGAGACAAGTCGGCTGCAGGGAGATGTATTGAATCGGGACACAATATGAGTGATCCTTCGTCATTAGGTGGCACTGAAAGTTACAATTCACTATCAGTTTTTCGTCCGATTAGAAAATCTTTGACTCACAGCACAACGGCCATAAGGTGCCCGAGGCAGCAATAGACCCATGGGGACAAGTCTGCTGGTGGACGATGTATTGAATCGGGACGCAATTTGAGTGATTCATCGTCATTAGGTGGCCTGAACGTTACAATTCACTATCAGTTTTTCGTCCCATTCGATAATCTAGACTCACAGCAGAACGCCCATAAGGTGCCCGAGGCAGCAATGGACCCTTGGAATCAAGTCGGCTGGAGGACGATGTATTGAATCGGGACGCAATTTGTGTGGTCCATCGTCATTAGGTAGCCCTGAATGTTACAATTCACTATCAGTTTTTCGTCCGATTCGAAAATCTTTGACTCACGAGAACGGCCATAAGGTGCCCGAGGCAGAAATAGACCCATGGAGACAAGTCTGCTGGAGGACGATGTATTGAATCGGGACGCAATTTGAGTGTTCCATCGTCATTTGGAGGCCCTGAACGTTACAATTCACTATCAGTTTTTCGTCCGATTCGTAAATCTTTGAGTCACAGCAGAACGGCCGTAAGGTGCCCGAGGCAGTAATAGACACATGGAGACAAGTCTGCTGGAGGACGATGAATTGAATCGGGACGCAATTTGAGTGATCCATCGTCATTAGGTGGCCCTGAAAGTTACAATTCACTACCAGTTTTTCGTCCGATTCGAAAATCTTAGAGTCACAGCAGAACGGCCATAAGGTGCCCGAGGCAGCAATATACCCATGGAGACAAGTCTGCTGGAGGACGATGTATTGAATCGGGACGCAATTTGAGTGATCCATCGTCATTAGGTGGCCCTGAACGTTACAATTCACTATCTGTTTTTCGTCCGATTCGAAAATCTTTGACTCACAGCAGAACGGCCATAAGGTGCCCGAGGCAGCAATAGCCCCATGGAGACAAGTCGGCTGGAGGACGATGTATTGAATCGGGACACAAAATGAGTGATCCATCGTCATTAGGTGGCCCTGAATGTTACAATTCACTATCAGTCGTTCGTCCGATTCGAAAATCTTTGACTCACAGCAGAACGGCCATAAGGTGCCCGAGGCAGCAATAGACCCATGGAGACAAGTCTGCTGGAGGACGATGTATTGAATCGGGACGCAATTTGTGTGGTCCATCGTCATTAGGTGGCCCAGAATGTTACAATTCACTATCAGTTTTTCGTCCGATTCGAAAATCTTTGACACACAGCAGAACGGCCATAAGGTGCCCGAGGCAGCAATTGACCCATGGAGACGAGTCTGCTGGAGGACGATGTATTGAATCGGGACGCAATTTGAGTTTTCCATCGTCATTAGGAAGCCCTGAATGTTACAATTAACTATCAGTTTTTCGTCCCATTCGATAATCTAGACTCACGGGAGAACGACCATAAGGTGCCCGAGGCAGCAATAGACCCTTGGAGACAAGTCTGCTGGAGGGCGATGTATTGAATCGGGACGCAATTTGAGTGATCCATCGTCATTAGGTGGCCCTGAACGTTACAATTCACTATCAGTTTTTCGTCCGATTCGAAAATCTTTGACTCACAGCAGAACGGCCATAAGCTGCCCGAGGCAGCAATAGACCCATGGAGACAAGTCTGCTGGAGGACGAGGTATTGAATCGGGACGCAATTTGAGTGTTCCATCGTCATTAGGAGGTCCTGAACGTTACAATTCACTATCAGTTTTTCGTCCGATTCGAAATTCTTTGACTCACAGCAGAACGGCAATAAGGTGCCCGAGGCAGCAATAGACCCATGGAGACAAGTCGGCTGGAGGACGATGTATTGAATCGGGACGCAATTTGAGTGATCCATCGTCATTAGATGGCCCTGAAAGTTACAATTCACAATCAGTTTTTCGTCCGATTAAAATATCTTTGACTCACAGCAGAACGGCCATAAGGTGCGCGAGGCAGCAATAGACCCATGGAGACAAGTCTGCTGGAGGACGATGTATTGAATCGGGACGCAATTAGAGTGATCCATCGTCATTAGGTGGCCCTGAACGTTACAATTCACTATCAGTTTTTCGTTCCATTCGATAATCTAGACTCACAGCAGAACGGCCATAAGGCGCCCGAGGCAGCAACAGACCCATGGAGACAAGTCGGCTGCCGGACGATGTATTGAATCGGGACGCAATTTGAGTGATCCATCGTCATTAGGTGGCCCTGAATGTTACAATTCACTATCAGTTTTTCGTCCGATTCGAAAATCTTTGACTCACAGCAGAACGGCCATAAGGGGCCCGGGGCAGCAATTGACCCATGGAGACAAGTCTGCTGGAGGAAGATGTATTGAATCGGGACGCAATTTGAGTGTTCCATCGTCATCAGGAAGCCCTGAACGTTACAATTCACTATCAGTTTTTTGTCCCATTCGATAAAATAGACTCACAGCAGAACGGCCATAAGATGCCCGAGGCAGCAATAGACCCATGGAGTCAAGACGGCTGGAGGACGATGTATTGAATCGGGATGCAATTTGTGTGGTCCATCGTCATTAGGTGGCCCTGAATGTTACAATACACTATCAGTTTTTCGTCCGATTCGAAAATCTTTGACTCACAGCAGAACGGCCATAAAGGTGCCCGAGGCAGCAATTGACCCATGGAGACAAGTCTGCTGGAGGACGATGTATTGAATCGGGACGCAATTTGAGTGTTCCATCGTCATTAGGATGCCCTGAATGTTACAATTAACTATCAGTTTTTCGTCCCATTCGATAATCTAGACTCACGGGAGAACGACCATAAGGTGCGCGACGCAGCAATAGACCCTTGGAGACAAGTCTGCTGGAGGGCGACGTATTGAATCGGGACGCAATTTGAGTGTTCCATCGTCATTAGGTGGCCCTGAAAGTCACAATTCACTATCAGTTTTTCGTCCGATTCGAAAATCTTTGACTCACAGCAGAACGGCCATAAGCTGCCCGAGGCAGCAATAGACCGATGCAGACAAGTCTGCTGGAGGACGAGGTATTGAATCGGGACGCAATTTGAGTGTTCCATCGTCATTAGGAGGCCCTGAACGTTACAATTCACTATCAGTTTTTCGTCCGATTCGAAAATCTTTGAGTCACAGCAGAACGGCCATATGGTGCCCGAGGCAGCAATAGACCTATGGAGACAAGTCGGCTGCAGGGAGATGTATTGAATCGGGACGCAATTTGAGTGTTCCATCGTCATTAGGAAGCCCTGAATGTTACAATTAACTATCAGTTTTTCGTCCCATTCGATAATCTAGACTCACGGGAGAACGACCATAAGGTGCCCGAGGCAGCAATAGACCTATGGAGACAAGTCTGCTGGAGGACGATGTATTGAATCGGGACGCAATTTGAGTGTTCCATCGTCATTAGGTGGCCCTGAAAGTCACAAATCACTATCAGTTTTTCGTCCGATTCGAAAATCTTTGACTCACAGCAGAACGGCCATAAGCTGCCCGAGGCAGCAATAGACCGATGCAGACAAGTCTGCTGGAGGACGAGGTATTGAATCGGGACGCAATTTGAGTGTTCCATCGTCATTAGGAGGCCCTGAACGTTACAATTCACTATCAGTTTTTCGTCCGATTCGAAAATCTTTGAGTCACAGCAGAACGGCCATAAGGTGCCCGAGGCAGCAATTGACCCATGGAGACAAGTCGGCTGCAGGGAGATGTATTGAATCGGGACGCAATTTGAGTGATCCATCGTCATTAGGTGGCACAGAAAGTTACAATTCACTATCAGTTTTTAGTCCGATTCGAAAATCTTTGACTCACAGCAGAACGGCCTTAAAGGCCCGAGGCAGCAATAGACCCATGGAGACAAGTCTGCTGAAGGACGATGTATTGAATCGGGACGCAATTTGAGTGATCCATCGTCATTAGGTGGCCCTGAACGTTACAATTCACTATCAGTTTTTCGTCCGATTCGAAAATCTTCGACTCACAGCAGAACGGCCATAAGCTGCCCGAGGCAGTAATAGACCCATGGAGACAAGTCTGCTGGAGGACGAGGTATTGAATCGGGACGCAATTTGAGTGTTCCATCGTCATTAGGAGGCCCTGAACGTTACAGTTCACTATCAGTTTTTCGTCCGATTCGAAAATCTTTGACTCACAGCAGAACGGCCATAAGGTGCCCGAGGCAGCAATAGACCCATGGAGACAAGTCTGCTGGAGGACGATGTATTGAATCGGGACGCAATTTGAGTGATCCATCGTCATTAGGTGGCCCTGAAAGTTACAATTCACTATCAGTTTTTCGTCCGATTCGAAAATCTTTGACTCACAGCAGAACGGCCATAAGGTGCCCGAGGCAGCAGTAGACCCATGGAGACAAGTCTGCTATAGGACGATTAATTGAATCGGGACGCAATTTGAGTGTTCCATCGTCATTAGGAGGCCCTGAACGTTACAATTCTCTATCAGTTTTTCGTCCGATTCGAAAGTCTTTGACTCACAGCAGAACGGCCATAAGGTGCCCGAGGCAGCAATAGACCCATGGAGACAAGTCTGCTGGAGGACGATGTATTGAATCGGGAGGCAATATGAGTTATCGATCGTCATTAGGTGGCCCTGAACGTTACAATTCACTTTCAGTTTTTCGTCCGAATCGAAAATCTTTGACTCACAGCAGAACGGCCATAAGGTGCCCGAGGCAGCAATAGACCTATGGAGACAAGTCGGCTGGAGCACGATGTATTGAATCGGGACGCAATTTGAGTGTTCCATCGTCATTAGGAGGGCCTGAACGTTACAATTCACTATCAGTTTTTTGTCCGATTCGAAAATCTTTGACTCACAGCAGAACGGCAATAAGGTACCCGAGGCAGCAATAGACCCATGCAGACAAGTCGGCTGGAGGACGATGTATTGAATCGGGACGCAATTTGAGTGATCCATCGTCATTAGATGGCCCTGAAAGTTACAATTCACTATCAGATTTTCGTCCGATTAAAAAATCTTTGACTCACAGCAGAACGGCCATAAGGTGCGCGAGGCAGCAATAGACCCATGGAGACAAGTCTGCTGGAGGACGATGTATTGAATCGGGACGCAATTTGAGTGATCCATCGTCATTAGGTGGCCTTGAACGTTACAATTCACTATCAGTTTTTCGTCCCATTCGATAATCTAGACTCACAGCAGAACGGCCATCAGGTGCCCGAGGCAGCAATAGACCCATGGAGACAAGTCTGCTGGAGGGCGACGTATTGAATCGGGACGCAATTTGAGTGTTCCATCGTCATTAGGTGGCCCTGAAAGTCACAATTCACTATCAGTTTTTCGTCCGATTCGAAAATCTTTGACTCACAGCAGAACGGCCATAAGCTGCCCGAGGCAGCAATAGACCGATGCAGACAAGTCTGCTGGAGGACGAGGTATTGAATCGGGACGCAATTTGAGTGTTCCATCGTCATTAGGAGGCCCTGAACGTTACAATTCACTATCAGTTTTTCGTCCGATTCGAAAATCTTTGAGTCACAGCAGAACGGCCATATGGTGCCCGAGGCAGCAATAGACCTATGGAGACAAGTCGGCTGCAGGGAGATGTATTGAATCGGGACGCAATTTGAGTGTTCCATCGTCATTAGGAAGCCCTGAATGTTACAATTAACTATCAGTTTTTCGTCCCATTCGATAATCTAGACTCACGGGAGAACGACCATAAGGTGCCCGAGGCAGCAATAGACCTATGGAGACAAGTCTGCTGGAGGACGATGTATTGAATCGGGACGCAATTTGAGTGTTCCATCGTCATTAGGTGGCCCTGAAAGTCACAAATCACTATCAGTTTTTCGTCCGATTCGAAAATCTTTGACTCACAGCAGAACGGCCATAAGCTGCCCGAGGCAGCAATAGACCGATGCAGACAAGTCTGCTGGAGGACGAGGTATTGAATCGGGACGCAATTTGAGTGTTCCATCGTCATTAGGAGGCCCTGAACGTTACAATTCACTATCAGTTTTTCGTCCGATTCGAAAATCTTTGAGTCACAGCAGAACGGCCATAAGGTGCCCGAGGCAGCAATTGACCCATGGAGACAAGTCGGCTGCAGGGAGATGTATTGAATCGGGACGCAATTTGAGTGATCCATCGTCATTAGGTGGCACAGAAAGTTACAATTCACTATCAGTTTTTAGTCCGATTCGAAAATCTTTGACTCACAGCAGAACGGCCTTAAAGGCCCGAGGCAGCAATAGACCCATGGAGACAAGTCTGCTGAAGGACGATGTATTGAATCGGGACGCAATTTGAGTGATCCATCGTCATTAGGTGGCCCTGAACGTTACAATTCACTATCAGTTTTTCGTCCGATTCGAAAATCTTCGACTCACAGCAGAACGGCCATAAGCTGCCCGAGGCAGTAATAGACCCATGGAGACAAGTCTGCTGGAGGACGAGGTATTGAATCGGGACGCAATTTGAGTGTTCCATCGTCATTAGGAGGCCCTGAACGTTACAGTTCACTATCAGTTTTTCGTCCGATTCGAAAATCTTTGACTCACAGCAGAACGGCCATAAGGTGCCCGAGGCAGCAATAGACCCATGGAGACAAGTCTGCTGGAGGACGATGTATTGAATCGGGACGCAATTTGAGTGATCCATCGTCATTAGGTGGCCCTGAAAGTTACAATTCACTATCAGTTTTTCGTCCGATTCGAAAATCTTTGACTCACAGCAGAACGGCCATAAGGTGCCCGAGGCAGCAGTAGACCCATGGAGACAAGTCTGCTATAGGACGATTAATTGAATCGGGACGCAATTTGAGTGTTCCATCGTCATTAGGAGGCCCTGAACGTTACAATTCTCTATCAGTTTTTCGTCCGATTCGAAAGTCTTTGACTCACAGCAGAACGGCCATAAGGTGCCCGAGGCAGCAATAGACCCATGGAGACAAGTCTGCTGGAGGACGATGTATTGAATCGGGAGGCAATATGAGTTATCGATCGTCATTAGGTGGCCCTGAACGTTACAATTCACTTTCAGTTTTTCGTCCGAATCGAAAATCTTTGACTCACAGCAGAACGGCCATAAGGTGCCCGAGGCAGCAATAGACCTATGGAGACAAGTCGGCTGGAGCACGATGTATTGAATCGGGACGCAATTTGAGTGTTCCATCGTCATTAGGAGGGCCTGAACGTTACAATTCACTATCAGTTTTTTGTCCGATTCGAAAATCTTTGACTCACAGCAGAACGGCAATAAGGTACCCGAGGCAGCAATAGACCCATGCAGACAAGTCGGCTGGAGGACGATGTATTGAATCGGGACGCAATTTGAGTGATCCATCGTCATTAGATGGCCCTGAAAGTTACAATTCACTATCAGATTTTCGTCCGATTAAAAAATCTTTGACTCACAGCAGAACGGCCATAAGGTGCGCGAGGCAGCAATAGACCCATGGAGACAAGTCTGCTGGAGGACGATGTATTGAATCGGGACGCAATTTGAGTGATCCATCGTCATTAGGTGGCCTTGAACGTTACAATTCACTATCAGTTTTTCGTCCCATTCGATAATCTAGACTCACAGCAGAACGGCCATCAGGTGCCCGAGGCAGCAATAGACCCATGGAGTCAAGTCGGCTGGAGGACGATGTATTGAATCGGGACGCAATTTGTGTGGTCTATCGTCATTAGGTAGCCGTGAATGTTAGAATTCACTATCAAATTTTCGTCCCATTCGAAAATCTTTGACTCACAGCAGAACGGCCATAAGGTGCCCGAGGAAGCAATAGACCCATGGAGACAAGTCTGCTGGACGACGATGTATTGAATCGGGACGCAATTTGAGTGTTCCATCGTCATTAGGAGGGCCTGAACGTTACAATTCACTATCAGTTTTTCGTCCGATTCGAAAATCTTTGACTCACAGCAGAACGGCCATAAGGTGCCCGAGGCAGTAATAGCCCCATGGAGACAAGTCGGCTGGAGGATGATGTATTGAATCGGGACACAATTTGAGTGATCCATCGTCATTAGGTGGCCCTGAATGTTACAATTCACTATCAGTTTTTCGTCCGATTCGAAAATCTTTGACTCACAGCAGAACGGCCATAAGGCGCCCGAGGCAGCAACAGACCCATGGAGACAAGTCGGCTGCCAGACGATGTATTGAATCGGGACGCAATTTGAGTGATCCATCCTCATTAGGTGGCCCTGAATGTTACAATTCACTATCAGTTTTTCGTCCGATTCGAAAATCTTTGACTCACAGCAGAACGGCCATAAGGGGCCCGAGGCAGCAATTGACCCATGGAGACAAGTCTGCTGGAGGACGATGTATTGAATCGGGACGCAATTTGAGTGTTCCATCGTCATTGGGATGCCCTGAATGTTACAATTAACTATCAGTTTTTCGTCCCATTCGATAATCTAGACTCACGGTAGAACGACCATAAGGTGCCCGAGGCAGCAATAGACCTATGGAGACAAGTCTGCTGGAGGACGATGTATTGAATCGGGACGCAATTTGAGTGATCCATCGTCTTTAGGTGGCCCTGAACGTTACAATTCACTATCAGTTTTTCGTCCGATTCGAAAATCTTTGACTCACAGCAGAACGGCCATAAGCTGCCCGAGGCAGCAATAGACCAATGCAGACAAGTCTGCTGGAGGACGAGGTATTGAATCGGGACGCAATTTGAGTGTTCCATCGTCATTAGGAGGCCCTGAACGTTACAATTCACTATCAGTTTTTCGTCCGATTCGAAAATCTTTGAGTCACAGCAGAACGGCCATAAGGTGCCTGAGGCAGCAATTGACCCATGGAGACAAGTCGGCTGCAGGGAGATGTATTGAATCGGGACGCAATTTGAGTGATCCATCGTCATTAGGTGGCACTGAAAGTTACAATTCACTATCAGTTTTTCGTCCGATTCGAAAATCTTTGACTCACAGCA
Organism: Schistocerca cancellata; assembly: GCF_023864275.1. Lineage (NCBI taxonomy): Eukaryota > Metazoa > Arthropoda > Insecta > Orthoptera > Acrididae > Schistocerca > Schistocerca cancellata. The sequence goes on along the minus strand of NW_026047092.1, from coordinate 3,264,000 downwards.
GAACGGCCATAAAGTGTCCGAGGCAGCAATAGACCCATGGAGACAAGTCTGCTGGAGGACGATGTATTGAATCGGGACGCAATTTGAGTGATCCATCGTCATTAGGTGGCCTGAACGTTAGAATTCACTATCAGTTTTTCGTCCCATTCGATAATCTAGACTCACAGCAGAACGCCCATAAGGTGCCCGAGGCAGCAATAGACCCATGGAGACAAGTCTGCTGGAGGACGATTAGTGCGTCAGGACGCAATTTGAGTGTTCCATCGTCATTAGGAAGTCCTGAATGTTACAATTAACTATCAGTTTTTCGTCCCATTCGATAATCTAGACGCACGGGAGAACGACCATAAGGTGCCCGAGGCAGCAATAGACCCATGGAGACAAGTCTGCTGGAGGACGATGTATTTAATCGGGACGCAATTTGAGTTATCCATCGTCATTAGGTGGCCCTGAACGTTACAATTCACTATCAGTTTTTCGTCCGATTCGAAAATCTTCGACTCACAGCAGAACGGCCATAAGCTGCCCGAGGCAGCTATAGACCCATGGAGACAAATCTGCTGGAGGACGAGGTATTTAATCGGGACGCAATTTGAGTGTTCCATCGTCATTAGGAGGCCCTGAACGTTACAGTTCACTATCAGTTTTTCGTCCGATTCGAAAATCTTTGACTCACAGCAGAACGGCCATAAGGTGCCCGAGGCAGCAATAGACCCATGGAGACAAGTCGGCTGGAGGACGATGTATTGAATCGGGACGCAATTTGAGTGATCCATCGTCATTAGGTGGCCCTGAACGTTACAATTCACTATCAGTTTTTCGTCCCATTCGATAATCTAGACTCACAGCAGAACGGCCATCAGGTGCCCGAGGCAGCAATAGACCCATGGAGTCAAGTCGGCTGGAGGACGATGTATTGAATCGGGACGCAATTTGTGTGGTCCATCGTCATTAGGTAGCCGTGAATGTTACAATTCACTATCAAATTTTCGTCCGATTCGAAAATCTTTGACTCACAGCAGAACGGCCATAAGGTGCCCGAGGCAGCAATAGACCCATGGAGACAAGTCTGCTGGAGGACGATGTATTGAATCGGGACGCAATTTGAGTGTTCCATCGTCATTAGGAGGGCCTGAACGTTACAATTCACTATCAGTTTTTCGTCCAATTCGAAAATCTTTGACTCACAGCAGAACGGCCATAAGGTGCCCGAGGCAGCAATAGCCCCATGGAGACAAGTCGGCTGGAGGATGATGTATTGAATCGGGACACAATTTGAGTGATCCATCGTCATTAGGTGGCCCTGAATGTTACAATTCACTATCAGTTTCTCGTCCGATTCGAAAATCTTTGACTCACAGCAGAACGGTATTAAGGGGCCCGAGGCAGCAATTGACCCATGGAGACAAGTCTGCTGGAGGACGATGTATTGAATCGGGACGCAATTTGAGTGTTCCATTGTCATCAGGAAGCCCTGAACGTTACAATTCACTATCAGTTTTTCGTCCCATTCGATAAAATAGACTCACAGCAGAACGGCCATATGATGCCCGAGGCAGTAATAGACCCATGGAGTCAAGTCGGCTGGAGGACGATGTATTGAATCGGGAGGCAATTTGTGTGCTCCATCGTCATTAGGTGGCCCTGAATGTTACAATTCACTATCAGTTTTTCGTCCGATTCGAAAATCTTTGACTCACAGCAGAACGGCCATAAGGTGCCCCAGGCAGCAATTGACCCATGGAGACAAGTCTGCTGGAGGACGATGTATTGAATCGGGATGCAATTTGAGTGTTCCATCGTCATTGGGATGCCCTGAATGTTACAATTAACTATCAGTTTTTCGTCCCATTCGATAATCTAGACTCACGGTAGAACGACCATAAGGTGCCCGAGGCAGCAATAGACCTATGGAGACAAGTCTGCTGGAGGACGATGTATTGAATCGGGACGCAATTTGAGTGATCCATCGTCTTTAGGTGGCCCTGAACGTTACAATTCACTATCAGTTTTTCGTCCGATTCGAAAATCTTTGACTCACAGCAGAACGGCCATAAGCTGCCCGAGGCAAAATAGACCCATGCAGACAAGTCTGCTGGAGGACGAGGTATTGAATCGGGACGCAATTTGAGTGTTCCATCGTCATTAGGAGGCCCTGAACGTTACAATTCACTATCAGTTTTTCGTCCGATTCGAAAATCTTTGAGTCACAGCAGAACGGCCATAAGGTGCCCGAGGCAGCAATTGACCCATGGAGACAAGTCGGCTGCAGGGAAATGTATTGAATCGGGACGCAATTTGAGTGATCCATCGTCATTAGGTGGCACTGAAAGTTACAATTCACTATCAGTTTTTCGTCCGATTCGAAAATCTTTGACTCACAGCAGAAAGGCCATAAAGTGTCCGAGGTAGCAATAGACCCATGGAGACAAGTCTGCTGGAGGACGATGTATTGAATCGGGACGCAATTTGAGTGATCCATCGTCATTAGGTGGCCTGAACGTTAGAATTCACTATCAGTTTTTCGTCCCATTCGATAATTTAGACTCACAGCAGAACGCCCATAAAGTGCCCGAGGCAGCAATAGACCCATGGAGACAAGTCTGCTGGAGGACGATTATTGCATCAGGACGCAATTTGAGTGTTCCATCGTCATTAGGAAGCCCTGAATGTTACAATTAACTATCAGTTTTTCGTCCGATTCGAAAGTCTTTGACTCACAGCAGAACGGCCATAAGGTGCCCGAGGCAGCAATAAACCCATGGAGTCAAGTCGGCTGGAGGACGATGTATTGAATAGGGACGCAATTTGTGTGGTCCATCGTCATTAGGTAGCCGTGAATGTTACAATTCACTATCAGTTTTTCGTCCGATTCGAAAATCTTTGACCCACGGCCATAAGGTGCCCGTGGCAGCAATAGACCCATGGAGACAAGTCTGCTGGAGGACGAGGTATTGAATCGGGACGCAATTTGAGTGTTCCATCGTCATTAGGAGTCCCTGAACGTTACAATTCACTATCAGTTTTTCGTCCGATTCGAAAATCTTTCAGTTACAGCAGAACGGCCATAAGGTGCCCGAGGCAGTAATAGACCAATGGAGACAAGTCTGCTGGAGGACGATGTATTTAATCGGGACGCAATTTGAGTGAACCATCGTCATTACGTGGCCCTGAACGTTACAATTCACTATCAGTTTTTCGTCCGATTCGAAAATCTTAGAGTCACAGCAGAACGGCCATAAGGTGCCCGAGGCAGCAATAGACCCATGGAGACAAGTCTGCTGGAGGACGATGTATTGAATCGAGACGCAATTTGAGTGATCCATCGTCATTAGGTGGCCTTGAACGTTACAATCTTCTATCAGTTTTACGTCCGATTCGAAAATCTTTGACTCACAGCAGAACGGCCATAAGGTTCCCGAGGCAGCAATAGACCCATGGAGACAAGTCTGCTGGAGGACGATGTATTGAATCGGGACGCAGTTTGAGTGTTCGATCGTCATTCGGAGGCCCTGAACGTTACAGTTCACTATCAGTTTTTCGTCCGATTCGAAAATCTTTGACTCACAGCAGAACGGCCATAAGGTGCCCGAGGCAGCAATAGACCCATGGAGACAAGTCTGCTGGAGGACGATGTATTGAATCGGGGCGCAATTTGAGTGATCCATCGTCATTAGGTGGCCCTGAACGTTACAATTCACTATCAGTTTTTCGTCCGATTCGAAAATATTTGACTCACAGCAGAACGGCCATAAGGTGCCCGAGGCAGCAATAGACCCATGGAGACAAGTCTGCTGGAGGACGATGTATTGAATCGGGACGCAATTTGAGTGATCCATCGTCATTAGGTGGCCCTGAAAGTTACAATTCACTATAAGTTTTTCGTCCCATTCGATAATCTAGACTCACAGCTGAACGGCCATAAGGTGCCCGAGGCAGCAATAGACCCATGGAGTCAAGTCGGCTGGAGGACGATGTATTGAATCGGGACGCAATTTGTGTGGTCCATCGTCATTAGGTAGCCCTTAATGTTACAATTCACTATCAGTTTTTCGTCCGATTCGAAAATCTTAGAGTCACAGCAGAACGGCCATAAGGTTCCCGAGGCAGCAATAGACCCATGAAGACAAGTCTGCTGGAGGACGATGTATTGAATCGGGACGCAATTTGAGTGATCCATCGTCATTAGGTGGCCCTGAACGTAACAATCTACTATCCGTTTTTCGTCCGATTCAAAAATCTTTGACTCACAGCAGAACGGCCATAAGGTGCCCGAGGCAGCAATAGACCCATGGAGACAAGTCTGCTGGAGGGCGATGTATTGAATCGGGACGCAGTTTGAGTGTTCCATCGTCATTAGGAGGCACTGAACGTTACAGTTCACTATCAGTTTTTCGTCCGATTCGAAAATCTTTGACTCACAGCAGAACGGCCATATGGTGCCCGAGGGAGCAATAGACCCATGGAGACAAGTTGGCTGGTGGACGATGTATTGAATCGGGACGCAATTTGAGTGATCCATCGTCATTAGGTGGCCCTGAAAGTTACAATTCACTATCAGTTTTTCGTCCGATTCGAAAATCTTTGACTCACAGCAGGACGGCCATAAGGTGCCCGAGGCAGCAATAGACCCATGGAGACAAGTCTGCTGGAGGACGATGTATTGAATCGGGACGCAATTTGAGTGATCCATCGTCACTAGGTGGCCCTGAACGTTACAATTCACTTTCAGTTTTTCGTCCCATTCGATAATCTAGACTCACAGCAGAACGGCCATAAGGTGCCCGAGGCAGCAATAGACCCATGGAGTCAAGTCGGCTGGAGGACGATGTATTGAATCGGGACGCAATTTGTGTGGTCCATCGTCATTAGGTAGCCCTGAATGTTACAATTCACTATCAGTTTTTCGTCCGATTCGAAAATCTTTGACTCACAGCAGAACGGCCATAAGGTGCCCGAGGCAGCAATAGACCCATGGAGACAAGTCTGCTGGGGGACGATGTATTGAATCGGGACGCAATTTGAGTGTTCCATCGTCATTAGGAGGCCCTGAACGTTACAATTCACTATCAGTCTTTCGTCCGATTCGAAAATCTTTGAGTCACAGCAGAACGGCCATAAGGTGCCCGAGGCAGTAATAGACCCATGGAGACAAGTCTGCTGGAGGACGATGTATTGAATCGGGACGCAATTTGAGTGATCCATCGTCATTAGGTGGCCTGAACGTTACAATTCACTATCAGTTTTTCGTCCGATTCGAAAATCTTAGAATCACAGCAGAACGGCCATCAGGTGCCCGAGGCAGCAATAGACCCATGGAGACAAGTCTGCTGGAGGACGATGTATTGAATCGGGACGCAATTTGAGTGATCCATCGTCATTAGGTGGCCCTGAACGTTGCAATTCACTATCAGTTTTTCGTCCGATTCGAAAGTCTTTGACTCACAGCAGAACGGCCATAAGGTGCCCGAGGCAGCAATAGCCCCATGGAGACAAGTCGGCTGGAGGACGATGTATTGAATCGGGACACAATTTGAGTGATCCATCGTCATTAGGTGGCCCTGAAAGTTACAATTCACTATCAGTTTTTCGTCCGAATCGAAAATCTTTGACTCACAGCAGAACGGCCATAAGGTGCCCGAGGCAGCAATAGACCCATGGAGACAAGTCTGCTGGAGGACGATGTATTGAATCGGGACGCAATTTGTGTGGTCCATCTTCATTAGGTGGCCCTGAATGTTACAATTCACTATCAGTTTTTCGTCCGATTCGAAAATCTTTGACACACAGCAGAACGACCATAAGGTGCCCGAGGCAGCAATTGACCCATGGAGACGAGTCTGCTGGAGGACGATGTATTGAATCGGGACGCAATTTGAGTGTTCCATCGTCATTAGGAAGCCGTGAATGTTACAATTAACTATCAGATTTTCGTCCCATTCGATAATCTAGACTCACGGGAGAGCGACCATAAGGTGCCCGAGGCAGCAAAGACCCATGGAGACAAGTCTGCTGGAGGGCGATGTATTGAATCGGGACGCAATTTGAGTGATCCATCGTCATTAGGTGGCCCTGTACGTTACAATTCACTATCAGTTTTTCGTCCGATTCGAAAATCTTTGACTCACAGTAGAACGGCCATAAGGTGCCCGAGGCAGCAATAGACCCATGGGGACAAGTCTGCTGGAGGACGATGTATTGAATCGGGACGCAATTTGAGTGTTGCATCGTCATTAGGAGGCCCTGAACGTTACAGTTCACTATCAGTTTTTCGTCCGATTCGTAAATCTTTGACTCTCAGCAGAACGGCCATTAGGTGCCCGAGGCAGCAATAGACCCATGGAGACAAGTCGGCTGGTGGAAGATGTATTGAATCGGGACGCAATTTGAGTGATCCATCGTCATTAGGTGGCCCTGAAAGTTACAATTCACTATCATTTTTTTGTCCGATTCGAAAATCTATGACTCACAGCAGAACAGCCATAAGGTGCCCGAGGCAGCAATAGACCCATGGAGACAAGTCTGCTGGAGGACGATGTATTGAATCGGGACGCAATTTGAGTGATCCATCGTTATTAGGTGGCCCTGAACGTTACAATTCACTATCAGTTTTTCGTCCCATTCGATAATCTAGACTCACAGCAGAACGGCCATAAGGTGCCCGAGGCAGCAATAGACCCATGGAGTCAAGTCGGCTGGAGGACGATGTATTGAATCGGGACGCAATTTGAGTGATCCATCGTCATTAGGTGGCCCTGAACGTTGCAATTCACTATCAGTTTTTCGTCCGATTCGAAAATGTTTGACACACAGCAGAACGGCCATAAGGTGCCCGAGGCAGCAATTGACCCATGGAGACGAGTCTGCTGGAGGACGATGTATTGAATCGGGACGCAATTTGAGTGTTCCATCGTTATTAGGAAGACCTGAATGTTACAATTAACTATCAGTTTTTCGTCCCACTCGATAATCTAGACTCACGGGAGAACGACCATAAGGTGCCCGAGGCAGCAATAGACCCATGGAGACAAGTCTGCTGGAGGGCGATGTATTGAATCGGGACGCAATTTGAGTGCTCCATCGTCATTAGGTGGCCCTGAACGTTACAATTCACTATCAGTTTTTCGTCCGATTCGAAAATCTTTGACTCTCAGCAGAACGGCTATAAGCTGCCCGAGGCAGAAATAGACCCATGGAGACAAGCCTGCTGGAGGACGAGGTATTGAATCGGGACGCAATTTGAGTGTTCCATCGTCATTAGGAGGTCCTGAACGTTACAATTCACTATCAGTTTTTCGTCCGTTTCGAAAATCTTTGACTCACAGCAGAACGGCCATAAGGTGCCCGAGGCAGCAATAGACCAATGGAGACAAGTCTGCTGGAGGACGATGTATTGAATCGGGACGCAATTTGAGTGATCCATCGTCATTAGGTGGCCCTGAACGTTACAATTCACTATCAGTTTTTCGACCGATTCGAAAATCTGTGACTCACAGCAGAACGGCCATGAGGTGCCCGAGGCAGCAATAGACCCATGGAGACAAGTCTGCTGGAGGACGATGTATTGCATTGGGACGCCATTTGTGTGTTCCATCGTCATTAGGAGGCCCTGAACGTTACAGTTCTTAATCAGTTTTTCGTCCGATTCGAAAATCTTTGACTCACAGCAGAACGGCCATAAGGTGCCCGAGGAAGCAATAGACCCATGGAGTCAAGTCGGCTGGAGGTCGATGTATTGATTCGGGACGCAATTTGTGTGGTCCATCGTCATTAGGTAGCCGTGAATGTTACAATTCACTATCAGTTTTTCGTCCGATTCGAAAATCTTTGACTCACAGCAGAACGGGCATAAGGTGCCCGAGGCAGCAATAGACCCATGGAGACAAGTCTGCTGGAGGAGGTTGTATTGAATCGTGAGGCAATTTGAGTGTTCCATCGTCATTAGTAGTCCCTGAACGTTACAATTCACTATCAGTTTTTCGTCTGATTCGAAAATCTTTGTCTCACAGCAGAACGACCATAAGGTGCCCGAGGCAGCAATAGACCCATGGAGACAAGTCGGCTGGAGGTCGATGTATTGATTCGGGACGCAATTTGTGTGGTCCATCGTCATTAGGTAGCCGTGAATGTTACAATTCACTATCAGTTTTTCGTCAGATTCGAAAATCTTTGTCTCACAGCAGAACGGCCATAAGGTGCCCGAGGCAGCAATAGACCCATGAAGACAAGTCTGCTAGAGGAAGATGTATTGAATCGAGACGCAATTTGAGTGTTCCATCGTCATTAGGAGGGCCTGAACGTTACAATTCACTATCATTTTTTCGTCTGATTCGAAAATCTTTGACTCACAGCAGAACGGCCTTAAGGTGTCCGAGGCAGCAATAGACCCATGGAGACAAGTCGGCTGGAGGACGATGTATTAAATCGGGACGCAATTTGTGTGATCCATCGTCATTAGGTGGCCCAGAATGTTACAATTCACTATCAGTTTTTCGTCCGATTCGAAAATCTTTGACTCACAGCAGAACGGCCATAAGGTGCCCGAGGCAGCAATCGACCCATGGAGACAAGTCTGCTGGAGGACGATGTATAGAATCGGGACGCAATTTGAGTGTTCCATCGTCATTAGGAAGCCCTGAATGTTACAATTAACTATCAGTTTTTCGTCCCATTCGATAATCTAGACTCACGGGAGAACGACCATAAGGTTCCCGAGGCAGCAATAGACCCATGGAGACAAGTCTGCTGGAGGGCGATGTATTGAATCGGGACGCAATTTGAGTGATCCATCGTCATTAGGTGGCCCTGAACGTTACAATTCACTATCAGTTTTTCGTCCGATTCGAAAATCTTTGACTCACAGCAGAACGGCCATAAGCTGCCCGAGGCAGAAATAAACCCATGGAGACAAGTCTGCTGGAGGACGATGTATTGAATCGGGACGCAATTTGAGTGATCCATCGTTATTAGGTGGCCCTGAAAGTTACAATTCACTATCAGTTTTTCGTCCGATTCGAAAATCTTTGACTCACAGCAGAACGGCCATGAGGTGCCCGAGGCAGCAATAGACCCTTGGAGACATGTCTGCTGGAGGACGATGTATTGCATTGGGACGCCATTTGTGTGTTCCATCGTCATTAGGAGACCCTGAACGTTACAGTTCTTAATCAGTTTTTCGTCCGATTCGAAAATCTTTGACTCACAGCAGAACGGCCATAAGGTGCCCGAGGAAGCAATAGACCCATGGAGTCAAGTCGGCTGGAGGTCGATGTATTGAATCGGGACGCAATTTGTGTGGTCCATCGTCATTAGGTAGCCGTGAATGTTACAATTCACTATCAGTTTTTCGTCCGATTCGAAAATCTTTGACTCACAGCAGAACGCGCATAAGGTGCCCGAGGCAGCAATAGACCCATGGAGACAAGTCTGCTGGAGGGCGATGTATTGAATCGGGACGCAATTTGAGTGATCCATCGCCATTTGGTGGCCTTGAACGTTCCAATTCACTATCAGTTTTTCGTCCCATTCGATAATCTAGACTCACAGCAGAACGGCCATCAGGTGCCCGAGGCAGCAATAGACCCATGGAATCAAGTCGGCTGGAGGACGATGTATTGAATCGGGACACAATTTGTGTGGTCCATCGTCATTAGGTAGCCGTGAATGTTACAATTCACTATCAGTTTTTCGTCCGATTCGAAAATCTTTGACTCACAGCAGATCGGCCATAAGGTGCCCGAGGCAGCAATAGACTCATGGAGACAAGTCTGCTGGAGGAGGTTGTATTGAATCGGGAGGCAATTTGAGTGTTCCATCGTCATTAGGAGTCCCTGAACGTTACAATTCACTATCAGTTTTTCGTCCGATTCGAAAATCTTTGACTCACAGCAGAACGGCCATAAGCTGCCCGAGGCAGCAATAGACCCATGGAGACAAGTCGGCTGGAGGACGATGTATTGAATCGGGACGCAATTTGAGTGTTCCATCGTCATTAGGAGGCCCTGAACGTTACAATTCACTATCAGTTTTTCGTCCGATTCGAAAATCTTTTAGTCACAGCAGAACGGCCATGAGGAGCCCGAGGCAGCAATAGACCCATGGAGACAAATCTGCTGGAGTACGATGTATTGAATCGGGACGCAATTTGAGTGACCGATCGTCACTAGGTGGCCCTCAACGTTACAATTCACTTTCAGTTTTTCGTCCGATTTGAAAATCTTTGACACACAGCAGAACGGCCATAAGGTGCCCGAGGCAGCAATACACCTATGGAGACAAGTCGGCTGAAGGACGATGTATTGAATCGGGACACAATTTGAGTGATCCATCGTCATTAGGTGGCCCTGAATGTTACAATTCACTATCAGTTTTTCGTCAGATTCGAAAATCTTTGTCTCACAGCAGAACGGCCATAAGGTGCCCGAGGCAGCAATAGACCCATGAAGACAAGTCTGCTAGAGGAAGATGTATTGAATCGAAACGCAATTTGAGTGTTCCATCGTCTTTAGGAGGGCCTGAAAGTTACAATTCACTATCAGTATTTCGTCAGATTCGAAAATCTTTGACTCACAGCAGAACGGCCATAAGGTGCCCGAGGCAGCAATAGACCCATGGAGACAAGTCTGCTGGAGGACGATGTATTGAATCGAGACGCAATTTGAGTGTTCCATCGTCATTAGGAAGCCCTGAATGTTACAATTAACTATCAGTTTTTCGTCCCATTCGATAATCGAGACTCACGGGAGAACGAGCATAAGGAGCCCGAGGCAGCAATAGACCCATGGAGACAAGTCTGCTGGAGGGCGATGTATTGAATCGGGACGCAATTTGAGTGATCCATCGTCATTAGTTGGCCCTGAACGTTACAATTCACTATCAGTTTTTCGTCCGATTCGAAAATCTTTGACTCACAGCAGAACGGGCATAAGGTGCCCGAGGCAGCAATAGACCCATGGAGACAAGTCGGCTGGAGGACGATGTATTGATCGGGACGCAATTTGAGTGATTCATCGTCATTAGGTGGCCCTGAATGTTACAATTCACTATCAGTTTTTCGTCCGATTCGAAAGTCTTTGACTCACAGCAGAACGGCCATAAGGTGCCCGAGGCAGCAATAGACCCATGGAGACAAGTCTGCTGGAGGACGATGTATTGAATCGGGACGCAATTTGAGTGTTCCATCGTCATTAGGAGGTCCCGAACGTTACAATTCACTATCAGTTTTTCGTCCGATTAGAAAATCTTTGACTCACAGCAGAACGGCCATAAGGTGCCCGAGGCAGCAATAGACCCATGAAGACAAGTCTCCTAGAGGAAGATGTATTGAATCGAGACGCAATTTGAGTGTTCCATCGTCATTAGGAGGGCCTGAACGTTACAATTCACTATCATTTTTTCGTCCGATTCGAAAATCTTTGACTCACAGCAGAACGGCCATAAGGTGCCCGAGGCAGCAATAGACACATGGAGACAAGTCTGCTGGAGCACGATGGATTGCATCGGGACGCCATTTGTGTGTTCCATCGTCATTAGGAGGCCCTGAACGTTACAGTTCACTATCAGTTTTTCGTCCGATTCGAAAATCTTTGACTCACAGCAGAACGGCCATAAGGTGCCCGAGGAAGCAATAGACCCATGGAGTCAAGTCGGCTGGAGGTCGATGTATTGAATCGGGACGCAATTTGTGTGGTCCATCGTCATTCGGTAGCCGTGAATGTTACATTTCACTATCAGTTTTTCGTCCGATTCGAAAATCTTTGACTCACAGCAGAACGGGCATAAGGTGCCCGAGGCAGCAATAGACCCATGGAGACAAGTCTGCTGGAGGAGGTTGTATTGAATCGTGAGGCAATTTGAGTGTTCCATCGTCATTAGGTGGCCCTGAACGTTACAATTCACTATCAGTTTTTCGTCCCATTGGAAAATCTTTGACTCACAGCAGAACGGCCATAAGGTGCCCGAGGCAGCAATAGACCCATGGAGACAAGTCTGCTGGAGGACGATGTATTGAATCGGGACGCAATTTGAGTGTTCCATCGTCATTAGGAGGACCTGAACGTTACAATTCACTATCAGTTTTTCGTCCGATTCGAAAATCTTTTAGTCACAGCAGAACGGCCATGAGGTTCCCGAGGCAGCAATAGACCCATGCAGACTAGTCTGCTGGAGGACGATGTATTGAATCGGGACGCAATTTGAGTGATCGATCGTCATTAGGTGGCCCTGAACGTTACAATTCACTTTCAGTTTTTCGTCCGATTTGAAAATCTTTGACACACAGCAGAACGGCCATAAGGTGCCCGAGGCAGCAATACACCTATGGAGACAAGTCGGCTGGAGGACGATGTATTGAATCGGGACACAATTTGAGTGATCCATCGTCATTAGGTGTCCCTGAATGTTACAATTTACTATCAGTTTTTCGTTAGATTCGAAAATCTTTGTCTCACAGCAGAACGGCCATAAGGTGCTCGAGGCAGCAATAGACCCACGAAGACAAGTCTGCTAGAGGAAGATGTATTGAATCGAGACGCAATTTGAGTGTTCCATCGTCATTAGGAGGGCCTGAACGTTACAATTCACTATCATTTTTTCGTCCGATTCGAAAATCTTTGACTCACAGCAGAACGGCCTTAAGGTGCCCGAGGCAGCAATAGACCCATGGAGACAAGTCGGCTGGAGGACGATGTATTAAATCGGGACGCAATTTGTGTGATCCATCGTCATTAGGTGGCCCAGAATGTTACAATTCACTATCAGTTTTTCGTCCGATTCGAAAATCTTTGACTCACAGCAGAACGGCCATAAGGTGCCCGAGGCAGCAATAGACTCATGGAGACAAGTCTGCTGGAGGACGATGTATAGAATCGGGACGCAATTTGAGTGTTCCATCGTCATTAGGAAGCCCTGAATGTTACAATTAACTATCAGCTTTTCGTCCCATTCGATAATCTAGACTCACGGGAGAACGACCATAAGGTGCCCGAGGCAGCAATAGACCCATGGAGACAAGTCTGCTGGAGGGCGATGTATTGAATCGGGACGCAATTTGAGTGATCCATCGTCATTAGGTGGCCCTGAACGTTACTATTCACTATCAGTTTTTCGTCCGATTCGAAAATCTTTGACTCACAGCAGAACGGCCATAAGCTGCCCGAGGCAGAAATAGACACATGGAGACAAGTCTGCTGGAGGACGATGTATTGAATCGGGACGCAATTTGAGTGATCCATCGTTATTAGGTGGCCCTGAACGTTACAGTTCACTATCAGTTTTTCGTCCGATTCGAAAATCTTTGACTCACAGCAGAACGGCCATAAGGTGCCCGAGGCAGCAATAGACCCATGGAGACAAGTCGGCTGGAGGACGATGTATTGAATCGGGACGCAATTTGAGTGATCCATCGTCATTAGATGGCCCTGAAAGTTACAATTCACTATCAGTTTTTCGTCAGATTCGAAAATCTTTGTCTCACAGCAGAACGGCCATAAGGTGCCCAAGGCAGCAATAGACCCACGAAGACAAGTCTGCTACAGGAAGATGTATTGAATCGGGACGCAATTTGAGTGATCCATCGTCATTAGATGGCCCTGAAAGTTACAATTCACTATCAGTTTTTCGTCCGATTCGAAAATCTTTGACTCACAGCAGAACGGCCATAAGCTGCCCGAGGCAGAAATAGACCCATGGAGACAAGTCGGCTGGAGGACGATGTATTAAATCGGGACGCAATTTGTGTGATCCATCGTCATTAGGAGGCCCTGAACGTTACAATTCACTATCTGTTTCTCGTCCGATTCGAAAATCTTTTAGTCACAGCAGAACGGCCATGAGGTGCCCGAGGCAGCAATAGACCCATGGAGACAAGTCTGCTGGAGTACGATGTATTGAATCGGGACGCAATTTGAGTGATCGATCGTCACTAGGTGGCCCTCAACGTTACAATTCACTTTCAGTTTTTCGTCCGATTTGAAAATCTTTGACACACAGCAGAACGGCCCTAAGGTGCCCGAGGCAGCAATACACCTATGGAGACAAGTCGGCTGGAGGACGATGTATTGAATCGGGACACAATTTGAGTGATCCATCGTCATTAGGTGGCCCTGAATGTTACAATTCACTATCAGTTTTTCGTCAGATTCGAAAATCTTTGTCTCACAGCAGAACGGCCATAAGGTGCCCGAGGCAGCAATAGACCCATGAAGACAAGTCTGCTAGAGGAAGATGTGTTGAATCGAAACGCAATTTGAGTGTTCCATCGTCTTTAGGGGGGCCTGAACGTTACAATTCACTATCAGTTTTTCGTCCGAATCGAAAATCTTTGACTCACAGCAGAACGGCCATAAGGTGCCCGAGGCAGCAATAGACCCATGGAGACAAGTCGGCTGGAGGACGATGTATTGAATCGGGACGCAATTTGAGTGATCCATCGTCATTAGTTGGCCCTGAACGTTACAATTCACTATCAGTTTTTCGTCCGATTCGAAAATTTTTGACTCTCAGCAGAACGGCCATAAGGTGCCCGAGGCAGCAATAGACTCATGGAGACAAGTCTGCTGGAGGAGGTTGTATTGAATAGGGAGGCAATTTGAGTGTTCCATCGTCAATAGGAGTCCCTGAACGTTACAATTCACTATCAGTTCTTCGTCCGATTGGAAAATCTTTGACTCACAGCAGAACGGCCATAAGGTGCCCGAGGCAGCAATAGACCCATGGAGACAAGTCGGCTGGAGGACGATGTATTGATCGGGACGCAATTTGAGTGATCCATCGTCATTAGGTGGCCCTGAATGTTACAATTCACTATCAGTTTTTCGTCCGATTCGAAAGTCTTTGACTCACAGCAGAACGGCCATAAGGTGCCCGAGGCAGCAATAGACCCATGGAGACAAGTCCGCTGGAGGACGATGTATTGAATCGGGACGCAATTTGAGTGTTCCAACGTCATTAGGAGGTCCCGAACGTTACAATTCACTATCAGTTTTTCGTCCGATTAGAAAATCTTTGACTCACAGCAGAACGGCCATAAGGTGATCGAGGCAGCAATAGACCCATGAAGTCAAGTCTCCTAGAGGAAGATGTATTGAATCGGGACGCAATTTGAGTGTTCCATCGTCATTAGGAGGGCCTGAACGTTACAATTCACTATCATTTTTTGTCCGATTCGAAAATCTTTGACTCACAGCAGAACGGCCATAAGGTGCCCGAGGCAGCAATAGACCCATGGAGACAAGTCGGCTGGAGGACGATGTATTGAATCGGGACGCAATTTGAGTGATCCATCGTCATTAGATGGCCCTGAAAGTTACAATTCACTATCAGTTTTTCGTCCGATTCGAAAATCTTTGACTCACAGCAGAACGGCCATAAGGTGCGCAAGGCAGCAATATACCCATGGAGACAAGTCTGCTGGAGGACGATGTATTGAATCGGGACGCAATTTGAGTGATCCATCGTCATTTGGTGGCCCTGAACGTTACAATTCACTATCAGTTTTTCTTCCCATTCGATAATCTAGACTCACAGCAGAACGGCCATCAGGTGCTTGAGGCAGCAATAGACCCATGGAGTCAAGTCGGCTGGAGGACGATGTATTGAATCGGGACGCAATTTGTGTGGTCCATCGTCATTAGGTAGCCGTGAATGTTACAATTCACTATCAGTTTTTCGTCCGATTCGAAAATCTTTGACTCACAGAAGAACGGCCATAAGGTGCCCGAGGCAGCAATAGACTCACGGAGACAAGTCTGCTGGAGGAGGTTGTATTGAATCGGGAGGCAATTTGAGTGTTCCATCGTCATTAGGAGTCCCTGAACGTTACAATTCACTATCAGTTTTTCGTCCGATTGGAAAATCTTTGACTCACAGCAGAACGGCCATAAGGTGCCCGAGGCAGCAATAGACCCATGGAGACAAGTCGGCTGGAGGACGATGTATTGATCGGGACGCAATTTGAGTGATCCATCGTCATTAGGTGGCCCTGAATGTTACAATTCACTATCAGTTTTTCGTCCGATTCGAAAGTCTTTGACTCACAGCAGAACGGCCATAAGGTGCCCGAGGCAGCAATAGACCCACGGAGACAATTCTGCTGGAGGACGATGTATTGAATCGGGACGCAATTTGAGTGATCCATCGTCATTAGGTGGCCCTGAACGTTACAATTCACTATCAGTTTTCCGCCCGATTCGAAAATCTTTGACTCACAGCAGAACGGCCATAAGGTGCCCGAGGCAGCAATAGACCCATGGAGACAAGTCTGCTGGAGGACGATGTATTGAATCGGGACGCAATTTGAGTGGTCCATCGTCATTAGGAGGCCCTGAACGTTACAATTCACTATCAGTTTTTCGTCCGATTCGAAAATCTTTTAGTCACAGCAGAACGGCCATGAGGTGCCCGAGGCAGCATTAGACCCATGGAGACAAGTCTGCTGGAGTACGATGTATTGAATCGGGACGCAATTTGAGTGATCGATCGTCACTAGGTGGCCCTCAACGTTACTATTCACTTTCAGTTTTTCGTCCGATTTGAAAATCTTTGACACACAGCAGAACGGCCCTAAGGTGCCCGAGGCAGCAAAACACCTATGGAGACAAGTCGGCTGGAGGACGATGTATTGAATCGGGACACAATTTGAGTGATCCATCGTCATTAGGTGGCCCTGAATGTTACAATTCACTATCAGTTTTTCGTCAGATTCGAAATTCTTTGTCTCACAGCAGAACGGCCATAAGGTGCCCGAGGCAGCAATAGACCCATGAAGACAAGTCTGCTAGAGGAAGATGTATTGAATCGAAACGCAATTTGAGTGTTCCATCGTCTTTAGGGGGGCCTGAACGTTACAATTCACTATCAGTTTTTCGTCCGAATCGAAAATCTTTGACTCACAGCAGAACGGCCATAAGGTGCCCGAGGAAGCAATAGACCCATGGAGACAAGTCGGCTGGAAGACGATGTATTAAATCGGGACACAATTTGTGTGATCCATCGTCATTAGGTGGCCCAGAATGTTACAATTCACTATCAGTATTTCGTCAGATTCGAAAATCTTTGACTCACAGCAGAACAGCCATAAGGTGCCCGAGGCAGCAATAGACCCATGGAGACAAGTCTGCTGGGGGACGATGTATTGAATCGAGACGCAATTTGAGTGTTCCATCGTCATTAGGAAACCCTGAATGTTACAATTAACTATCAGTTTTTCGTCCCATTCGATAATCTGGACTCACGGGAGAACGAGCATATGGTGCCCGAGGCAGCAATAGACCCATGGAGACAAGTCTGCTGGAGGGCGATGTATTGAATCGGGACGCAATTTGAGTGATCCATCGTCATTAGTTGGCCCTGAACGTTACAATTCACTATCAGTTTTTCGTCCGATTCGAAAATTTTTGACTCACAGCAGAACGGCCATAAGGTGCCCGAGGCAGCAATAGACTCATGGAGACAAGTCTGCTGGAGGAGGTTGTATTGAATCGGGAGGCAATTTGAGTGTTCCATCGTCAATAGGAGTCCCTGAACGTTACAATTCACTATCAGTTTTTCGTCCGATTGGAAATTCTTTGACTCACAGCAGTACGGCCATAAGGCGCCCGAGGCAGCAATAGACCCATGGAGACAAGTCGGCTGGAGGACGATGTATTGATCGGGACGCAATTTGAGTGATCCATCGTCATTAGGTGGCCCTGAATGTTACAATTCACTATCAGTTTTTCGTCCGATTCGAAAGTCTTTGACTCACAGCAGAACGGCCATAAGGTGCCCGAGGCAGCAATAGACCCATGGAGACAAGTCCGCTGGAGGACGATGTATTGAATCGGGACGCAATTTGAGTGTTCCATCGTCATTAGGAGGGCCTGAACGTTACAATTCACTATCATTTTTTGTCCGATTCGAAAATCTTTGACTCACAGCAGAACGGCCATAAGGTGCCCGAGGCAGCAATAGACCCATGGAGACAAGTCGGCTGGAGGACGATGTATTGAATCGGGACGCAATTTGAGTGATCCATCGTCATTAGATGGCCCTGAAAGTTACAATTCACTATCAGTTTTTCGTCCGATTCGAAAAAATTTGACTCACAGCAGAACGGCCATAAGGTGCGCAAGGCAGCAATATACCCATGGAGACAAGTCTGCTGGAGGACGATGTATTGAATCGGGACGCAATTTGAGTGATCCATCGTCATTTGGTGGCCCTGAACGTTACAATTCACTATCAGTTTTTCGTCCCATTCGATAATCTAGACTCACAGCAGAACGGCCATCAGGTGCCCGAGGCAGCAATAGACCCATGGAGTCAAGTCGGCTGGAGGACGATGTATTGAATCGGGACGCAATTTGTGTGGTCCATCGTCATTAGGTAGCCGTGAATGTTACAATTCACTATCAGTTTTCGTCCGATTCGAAAATATTTGACTCACAGCAGAACGGCCATAAGGTGCCCGAGGCAGCAATAGACTCATGGAGACAAGTCTGCTGGAGGAGGTTGTATTGAATCGGGAGGCAATTTGAGTGTTCCATCGTCATTAGGAGTCCCTGAACGTTACAATTCACTATCAGTTTTTCGTCCGATTGGAAAATCTTTGACTCACAGCAGAACGGCCATAAGGTGCCCGAGGCAGCAATAGACCCATGGAGACAAGTAGGCTGGAGGACGATGTATTGATCGGGACGCAATTTGAGTGATCCATCGTCATTAGGTGGCCCTGAATGTTACAATTCACTATCAGTTTTTCGTCCGATTGGAAAGTCTTTGACTCACAGCAGAACGGCCATAAGGTGCCCGAGGCAGCAATAGACCCATGGAGACAAGTCTGCTGGAGGACGATG
Organism: Schistocerca cancellata; assembly: GCF_023864275.1. Lineage (NCBI taxonomy): Eukaryota > Metazoa > Arthropoda > Insecta > Orthoptera > Acrididae > Schistocerca > Schistocerca cancellata. The sequence goes on along the minus strand of NW_026047092.1, from coordinate 3,245,167 downwards.
TATTGAATCGGGACGCAATTTGAGTGATCCATCATCATTAGGTGGCCCTGAACGTTACAATTCACTATCAGTTTTCCGTCCGATTCGAAAATCTTTGACTCACAGCAGAACGGCCATAAGGTGCCCGAGGCAGCAATAGACCCATGGAGACAAGTCTGCTGGAGGACGATGTATTGCATCGGGACGAAATTTTTGTGTTCCATCGTCATTAGGAGGCCCTGAACGTTACAGTTCACTATCAGTTTTTCGTCCGATTCGAAAATCTTTGACTCACAGCAGAACGGCCATAAGGTGCCCGAGGCAGCAATAGACCCATGGAGACAAGTCTGCTGGAGGAGGTTGTATTGAATCGTGAGGCAATTTGAGTGTTCCATCGTCATTAGTGGTCCCTGAACGTTACAATTCACTATCAGTTTTTCGTCCGATTAGAAAATCTTTGACTCACAGCAGAACGGCCATAAGATGCGCGAGGCAGCAATAGACCCATGGAGACAAGTCTGCTGGAGGACGATGTATTGAATCGGGACGCAATTTGAGTGTTCCATCGTCATTAGGAGGACCTGAACGTTACAATTCACTATCAGTTTTTCGTCCGATTCAAAAATCTTTTAGTCACAGCAGAACGGCCATGAGGTGCCCGAGGCAGCAATAGACCCATGGAGACTAGTCTGCTGGAGGACGATGTATTGAATCGGGACGCAATTTGAGTGATCGATCGTCATTAGGTGGCCCTGAACGTTACAATTCACTTTCAGTTTTTCGTCCGATTTGAAAATCTTTGACACACAGCAGAACGGCCATAAGGTGCCCGAGGCAGCAATACACCTATGGAGACAAGTCGGCTGGAGGACGATGTATTGAATCGGGACACAATTTGAGTGATCCATCGTCATTAGGTGTCCCTGAATGTTACAATTCACTATCAGTTTTTCGTCAGATTCGAAAATCTTTGTCTCACAGCAGAACGGCCATAAGGTGCCCGAGGCAGCAATAGACCCACGAAGACAAGTCTGCTAGAGGAAGATGTATTGAATCGAGACGCAATTTGAGTGTTCCATCGTCATTAGGAGGGCCTGATCGTTACAATTCACTATCATTTTTTCGTCTGATTCGAAAATCTTTGACTCACAGCAGAACGGCCTTAAGGTGCCCGAGGCAGCAATAGACCCATGGAGACAAGTCGGCTGGAGGACGATGTATTAAATCGGGACGCAATTTGTGTGATCCATCGTCATTAGGTGGCCCAGAATGTTACAATTCACTATCAGTTTTTCGTCCGATTCGAAAATCTTTGACTCACAGCAAAACGGCCATAAGGTGCCCGAGGCAGCAATGGACCCATGGAGACAAGTCTGCTGGAGGACGATGTATAGAATCGGGACGCAATTTGAGTGTTCCATCGTCATTAGGAAGCCCTGAATGTTACAATTAACTATCAGTTTTTCGTCCCATTCGATAATCTAGACTCACGGGAGAACGACAATAAGGTGCCCGAGGCAGCAATAGACCCATGGAGACAAGTCTGCTGGAGGGCGATGTATTGAATCGGGACGCAATTTGAGTGATCCATCGTCATTAGGTGGCCCTGAACGTTACAATTCACTATCAGTTTTTCGTCCGATTCGAAAATCTTTGACTCACAGCAGAACGGCCATAAGCTGCCCGAGGCAGAAATAGACCCATGGAGACAAGTCTGCTGGAGGACGTTGTATTGAATCGGGACGCAATTTGAGTGATCCATCGTTATTAGGTGGCCCTGAACGTTACAGTTCACTATCAGTTTTTCGTCCGATTCGAAAATCTTTGACTCACAGCAGAACGGCCATAAGGTGCCCGAGGCAGCAATAGACCCATGGAGACAAGTCGGCTGGAGGACGATGTATTGAATCGGGACGGAATTTGAGTGATCCATCGTCATTAGATGGCCCTGAAAGTTACAATTCCCTATCAGTTTTTCGTCAGATTCGAAAATCTTTGTCTCACAGCAGAACGGCCATAAGGTGCCCGAGGCAGCAATAGACCCACGAAGACAAGTCTGCTAGAGGAAGATGTATTGAATCGAGACGCAATTTGAGTGTTCCATCGTCATTAGGAGGGCCTGAACGTTACAATTCACTATCATTTTTTCGTCTGATTCGAAAATCTTTGACTCACAGCAGAACCTCCTTAAGGTGCCCGAGGCAGCAATAGACCCATGGAGACAAGTCGGCTGGAGGACGATGTATTAAATCGGGACGCAATTTGTGTGATCCATCGTCATTAGGTGGCCCTGAACGTTACAATTCACTATCAGTTTTTCGTCCGATTCGAAAATCTTTGACTCACAGCAGAACGGCCATAAGCTGCCCGAGGCAGAAATAGACCCATGGAGACAAGTCTGCTGGAGGACGATGTATTGAATCGGGACGCAATTTGAGTGATACATCGTTATTAGGTGGCCCTGAACGTTGCAGTTCACTATCAGTTTTTCGTCCGATTCGAAAATCTTTGACTCACAGCAGAACGGCCATAAGGTGCCCGAGGCAGCAATAGACCCATGGAGACAAGTCGGCTGGAGGACGATGTATTGAATCGGGACGCAATTTGAGTGATACATCGTCATTAGATGGCCCTGAAAGTTACAATTCACTATCAGTTTTTCGTCCGATTCGAAAATCTTTGTCTCACAGCAGAACATCCATAAGGTGCGCGAGGCAGCAATAGACCCATGGAGACAAGTCGGCTGGAGGACGATGTATTGAATCGGGACGCAATTTGTGTGGTCCATCGTCATTAGGTAGCCGTGAATGTTACAATTCACTATCAGTTTTTCGTCCGCTTCGAAAATCTTTGACTCACAGCAGAACGGCCATAAGGTGCCCGAGGCAGCAATAGACTCATGGAGACAAGTCTGCTGGAGGAGGTTGTATTGAATCGGGAGGCAATTTGAGTGTTCCATCGTCATTAGGAGTCCCTGAACGTTACAATTCACTATCAGTTTTTCGTCCGATTGGAAAATCTTTGACTCACAGCAGAACGGCCATAAGGTGCCCGAGGCAGCAATAGACCCATGGAGACAAGTCGGCTGGAGGACGATGTATTGATCGGGACGCAATTTGAGTGATCCATCGTCATTAGGTGGCCCTGAATGTTACAATTCGCTATCAGTTTTTCGTCCGATTCGAAAGTCTTTGACTCACAGCAGAACGGCCATAAGGTGCCCGAGGCAGCAATAGACCCATGGAGACAAGTCTGCTGGAGGACGATGTATTGAATCGGGACGCAATTTGAGTGTTCCATCATCATTAGGAGGCCCTGAACGTTACAATTCACTATCAGTTTTAGGTCCGATTCGAAAATCTTTTAGTCAGAGCAGAACGGCCATGAGGTGCCCGAGGCAGCAATAGACCCATGGAGACAAGTCTGCTGGAGTACGATGAATTGAATCGGGACGCAATTTGAGTGATCGATCGTCACTAGGTGGCCCTCAACGTTACAATTCACTTTCAGTTTTTCGTCCTATTTGAAAATCTTTGACACACAGCAGAACGGCCCTAAGGTGCCCGAGGCAGCAATACACCCATGGAGACAAGTCGGCTGGAGGACGATGTATTGAATCGGGACACAATTTAAGTGATCCATCGTCATTAGGTGGCCCTGAATGTTACAATTCACTATCAGTTTTTCGTCAGATTCGAAAATCTTTGTCTCACAGCAGAACGGCCATAAGGTGCCCGAGGCAGCAATAGACCCATGAAGACAAGTCTGCTAGAGGAAGATGTATTGAATCGAAACGCAATTTGAGTGTTCCATCGTCTTTAGGGGGGCCTGAACGTTACAATTCACTATCAGTTTTTCGTCCGAATCGAAAATCTTTGACTCACAGCAGAACGGCCATAAGGTGCCCGAGGCAGCAATAGACCCATGGAGACAAGTCGGCTGGAGGACGATGTATTAAATCGGGACACAATTTGTGTGATCGATCGTCATTAGGTGGCCCAGAATGTTACAATTCACTATCAGTATTTCGTCAGATTCGAAAATCTTTGACTCACAGCAGAACGGCCATAAGGTGCCCGAGGCAGCAATAGACCCATGGAGACAAGTCTGCTGGAGGACGATGTATTGAATCGAGACGCAATTTGAGTGTTCCATCGTCATTAGGAAGCCCTGAATGTTACAATTAACTATCAGTTTTTCGTCCCATTCGATAATCTAGACTCACAGGAGAACGAGCATAAGGTGGCAGAGGCAGCAATAGACCCATGGAGACAAGTCTGCTGGAGGGCGATGTATTGAATCGGGACGCAATTTGAGTGATCCATCGTCATTAGTTGGCCCTGAACGTTACAATTCACTATCAGTTTTTCGTCCGATTCGAAAATTTTTGACTCACAGAAGAACGGCCATAAGGTGCCCGAGGCAGCAATAGACCCATGGAGACAAGTCTGCTGGAGGAGGTTGTATTGAATCGGGAGGCAATTTGAGTGTTCCATCGTCATTAGGAGTCCCTGAACGTTACAATTCACTATCAGTTTTTCGTCCGATTGGAAAATCTTTGACTCACAGCAGAACGGCCATAAGGTGCCCGAGGCAGCAATAGACCCATGGAGACAAGTCGGCTGGAGGACGATGTATTGATCGGGACGCAATTTGAGTGATCCATCGTCATTAGGTGGCCCTGAATATTACAATTCACTATCAGTTTTTCGTCCGATTCGAAAGTCTTTGACTCACAGCAGAACGGCCATAAGGTGCCCGAGGCAGCAATAGACCCATGGAGACAAGTCTGCTGGAGGAAGATGTATTGAATCGGGACGCAATTTGAGTGTTCCATCGTCATTAGGAGGTCCCGAACGTTACAATTCACTATCAGTTTTTCGTCCGATTAGAAAATCTTTGACTCACAGCAGAACGGCCATAAGGTGCCCGAGGCAGCAATAGACCCATGAAGACAAGTCTCCTAGAGGAAGATGTATTGAATCGGGACGCAATTTGAGTGTTCCATCGTCATTAGGAGGGCCTGAAGGTTACAATTCACTATCATTTTTTGTCCGATTCGAAAATCTTTGACTCACAGCAGAACGGCCATAAGGTGCCCGAGGCAGCAATAGACCCATGGAGACAAGTCGGCTGGAGGACGATGTATTGAATCGGGACGCAATTTGAGTGATCCATCGTCATTAGATGGCCCTGAAAGTTACAATTCACTATCAGTTTTTCGTCCGATTCGAAAATCTTTGACTCACAGCAGAACGGCCATAAGGTGCGCAAGGCAGCAATATACCCATGGAGACAAGTCTGCTGGAGGACGATGTATTGAATCGGGACGCAATTTGAGTGATCCATCGTCATTTGGTGGCCCTGAACGTTACAATTCACTATCAGTTTTTCGTCCCATTCGATAATCTAGACTCACAGCAGAACGGCCATCAGGTGCCCGAGGCAGCAATAGACCCATGGAGTCAAGTCGGCTGGAGGACGATGTATTGAATCGGGACGCAATTTGTGTGGTCCATCGTCATTAGGTAGCCGTGAATGTTACAATTCACTATCAGTTTTTCGTCCGATTCGAAAATCTTTGACTCACAGCAGAACGGCCATAGGGTGCCCGAGGCAGCAATAGACTCATGGAGACAAGTCTGCTGGAGGAGGTTGTATTGAATCGGGAGGCAATTTGAGTGTTCCATCGTCATTAGGAGTCCCTGAACGTTACAATTCACTATCAGTTTTTCGTCCGATTGGAAAATCTTTGACTCACAGCAGAACGGCCATAAGGTGCCCGAGGCAGCAATAGACCCATGGAGACAAGTCGGCTGGAGGACGATGTATTGATCGGGACGCAATTTGAGTGATCCATCGTCATTAGGTGGCCCTGAATGTTACAATTCACTATCAGTTTTTCGTCCGATTCGAAAGTCTTTGACTCACAGCAGAACGGCCATAAGGTGCCCGAGGCAGCAATAGACCCATGGAGACAAGTCTGCTGGAGGACGATGTATTGAATCGGGACGCAATTTGAGTGTTCCATCGTCATTAGGAGGCCCTGAACGTTACAATTCACTATCAGTTTTTCGTCCGATTCGAAAATCTTTTAGTCAGAGCAGAACGGCCATGAGGTGCCCGAGGCAGCAATAGACCCATGGAGACAAGTCTGCTGGAGTACGATGTATTGAATCGGGACGCAATTTGAGTGATCGATCGTCACTAGGTGGCCCTCAACGTTACAATTCACTTTCAGTTTTTCGTCCGATTTGAAAATCTTTGACACACAGCAGAACGGCCCTAAGGTGCCCGAGGCAGCAATACACCCATGGAGACAAGTCGGCTGGAGGACGATGTATTGAATCGGGACACAATTTGAGTGATCCATCGTCATTAGGTGGCCCTGAATGTTACAATTCACTATCAGTTTTTCGTCAGATTCGAAAATCTTTGTCTCACAGCAGAACGGCCATAAGGTGCCCGAGGCAGCAATAGACCCATGATGACAAGTCTGCTAGAGGAAGATGTATTGAATCGAAACGCAATTTGAGTGTTCCATCGTCTTTAGGGGGGCCTGAACGTTACAATTCACTATCAGTTTTTCGTCCGAATCGAAAATCTTTGACTCACAGCAGAACGGCCATAAGGTGCCCGAGGCAGCAATAGACCCATGGAGACAAGTCGGCTGGAGGGCGATGTATTAAATCGGGACACAATTTGTGTGATCGATCGTCATTAGGTGGCCCAGAATGTTACAATTCACTATCAGTATTTCGTCAGATTCGAAAATCTTTGACTCACAGCAGAACGGCCATAAGGTGCCCGAGGCAGCAATAGACCCATGGAGACAAGTCTGCTGGAGGACGATGTATTGAATCGAGACGCAATTTGAGTGTTCCATCGTCATTAGGAAGCCCTGAATGTTACAATTAACTATCAGTTTTTCGTCCCATTCGATAGTCTAGACTCACGGGAGAACGAGCATAATGTGGCAGAGGCAGCAATAGACCCATAGAGAGAAGTCTGCTGGAGGGCGATGTATTGAATCGGGACGCAATTTGAGTGATCCATCGTCATTAGTTGGCCCTGAACGTTACAATTCACTATCAGTTTTTCGTCCGATTCGAAAATTTTTGACTCACAGCAGAACGGCCATAAGGTGCCCGTGGCAGCAATAGACTCATGGAGACAAGTCTGCTGGAGGAGGTTGTATTGAATCGGGAGGCAATTTGAGTGTTCCATCGTCATTAGGAGTCCCTGAACGTTACAATTCACTAACAGTTTTTCGTCCGATTGGAAAATCTTTGACTCACAGCAGAACGGCCATAAGGTGCCCGAGGCAGCAATAGACCCATGGAGACAAGTCGGCTGGAGGACGATGTATTGATCGGGACGCAATTTGAGTGATCCATCGTCATTAGGTGGCCCTGAATGTTACAATTCACTGTCAGTTTTTCGTCCGATTCGAAAGCCTTTGACTCACAGCAGAACGGCCATAAGGTGCCCGAGGCAGCAATAGACCCATGGAGACAAGTCTGCTGGAGGAAGATGTATTGAATCGGGACGCAATTTGAGTGTTCCATCGTCATTAGGAGGTCCCGAACGTTACAATTCACTATCAGTTTTTCGTCCGATTAGAAAATCTTTGACTCACAGCAGAACGGCCATAAGGTGCCCGAGGCAGCAATAGACCCATGAAGACAAGTCTCCTAGAGGAAGATGTATTGAATCGGGACGCAATTTGAGTGTTCCATCGTCATTAGGAGGGCCTGAAGGTTACAATTCACTATCATTTTTTGTCCGATTCGAAAATCTTTGACTCACAGCAGAACGGCCATAAGGTGCCCGAGGCAGCAATAGACCCATGGAGACAAGTAGGCTGGAGGACGATGTATTGAATCGGGACGCAATTTGAGTGATCCATCGTCATTAGATGGCCCTGAAAGTTACAATTCACTATCAGTTTTTCGTCCGATTCGAAAATCTTTGACTCACAGCAGAACGGCCATAAGGTGCGCAAGGCAGCAATATACCCATGGAGACAAGTCTGCTGGAGGACGATGTATTGAATCGGGACGCAATTTGAGTGATCCATCGTCATTTGGTGGCCCTGAACGTTACAATTCACTATCAGTTTTTCGTCCCATTCGATAATCTAGACTCACAGCAGAACGGCCATAAGGTGCCCGAGGCAGCAGTAGACCCATGGAGACAAGTCTGCTATAGGACGATGTATTGATTCGGGAGGCAATTTGAGTGTTCCATCGTCATTAGGAGTCCCTGAACGTTACAATTCACTATCAGTTTTTCGTCCGATTGGAAAATCTTTGACTCACAGCAGAACGGCCATAAGGTGCCCGAGGCAGCAATAGACCCATGGAGACAAGTCGGCTGGAGGACGATGTATTGATCGGGACGCAATTTGAGTGATCCATCGTCATTAGGTGGCCCTGAATGTTACAATTCACTATCAGTTTTTCGTCCGATTCGAAAGTCTTTGACTCACAGCTGAACGGCCATAAGGTGCCCGAGGCAGCAATAGACCCATGGAGACAAGTCTGCTGGAGGACGATGTATTGAATCATGACGCAATTTGAGTGTTCCATCGTCATTAGGAGGCCCAGAACGTTACAATTCACTATCAGTTTTTCGTCCGATTCGAAAATCTTTTAGTCACAGCAGAACGGCCATAAGGTGCCCGAGGCAGCAATAGACCCATGGAGACAAGTCTGCTGGAGTACGATGTATTGAATCGGGACGCAATTTGAGTGATCGATCGTCACTAGGTGGCCCTCAACGTTACAATTCACTTTCAGTTTTTCGTCCGATTTGAAAATCTTTGACACACAGCAGAACGGCCATAAGGTGTCCGAGGCACCAATACACCTATGGAGACAAGTCGGCTGGAGGACGATGTATTGAATCGGGACACAATTTGAGTGATCCATCGTCATTAGGTGGCCCTGAATAATACAATTCACTATCAGTTTTTCGTCAGATTCGAAAATCTTTGTCTCACAGCAGAACGGCCATAAGGTGCCCGAGGCAGCAATAGACCCATGAAGACAAGTCTGCTAGAGGAAGATGTATTGAATCGAGACGCAATTTGAGTGTTCCATCGTCATTAGGAGGGCCTGAACGTTACCATTCACTATCAGTTTTTCGTCCGATTCGAAAATCTTTGACTCACAGCAGAACGGCCATAAAGTGCCCGAGGCAGCAGTGGACCCATGGAGACAAGTCGGCTGGAGGACGATGTATTAAATCGGGACGCAATTTGTGTGATCCATCGTCATTAGGTGGCCCAGAATGTTACAATTCACTATCAGTATTTCGTCAGATTCGAAAATCTTTGACTCACAGCAGAACGGCCATAAGGTGCCCGAGGCAGCAATAGACCCATGGAGACAAGTCTGCTGGAGGACGATGTATAGAATCGGGACGCAATTTGAGTGTTCCATCGTCATTAGGAGGCCCTGAACGTTACAATTCACTATCAGTTTTTCGTCCGATTCGAAAATCATTAACTCACAGCAGAACGGCCATAAAGAGCCCGAGGCAGCAATAGACCCATGGAGACAAGTCTGCTGGAGGACGATGTATTGAATCGAGACGCAATTTGAGTGTTCCATCGTCATTAGGAAGCCCTGAATGTTACAATTAACTATCAGTTTTTCGTCCCATTCGATAATCTAGACTCACGGGAGAACGAGCATAAGGTGCCCGAGGCAGCAATAGACCCATGGAGACAAGTCTGCTGGAGGGCGATGTATTGAATCGGGACGCAATTTGAGAGATCCATCGTCATTAGTTGGCCCTGAACGTTACAATTCACTATCAGTTTTTCGTCCGATTCGAAAATCTTTGACTCACAGCAGAACGGCCATAAGCTGCCCGAGGCAGCAATAGACCCATGGAGACAAGTCTGCTGGAGGACGAGGTATTGAATCGGGACGCAATTTGAGTGTTCCATCGTCATTAGGAGGTCCTGAACGTTACAATTCACTATCAGTTTTTCGTCCGATTCGAAAATCTTTGACTCACAGCAGAACGGCCATAAGGTGCCCGAGGCTGCAATAGACCCTTGGAGACAAGTCTGCGGGAGGACGATGTATAGAATCGGGACGCAATTTGAGTGTTCCATCGTCATTAGGAGGCCCTGAACGTTACAATTCACTATCAGTTTTTCGTCCGATTCGAAAATCATTAACTCACAGCAGAACGGCCATAAAGAGCCCGAGGCAGCAATAGACCCATGGAGACAAGTCTGCTGGAGGACGATGTATTGAATCGAGACGCAATTTGAGTGTTCCATCGTCATTAGGAAGCCCTGAATGTTACAATTAACTATCAGTTTTTCGTCCCATTCGATAATCTAGACTCACGGGAGAACGAGCATAAGGTGCCCGAGGCAGCAATAGACCCATGGAGACAAGTCTGCTGGAGGGCGATGTATTGAATCGGGACGCAATTTGAGAGATCCATCGTCATTAGTTGGCCCTGAACGTTACAATTCACTATCAGTTTTTCGTCCGATTCGAAAATCTTTGACTCACAGCAGAACGGCCATAAGCTGCCCGAGGCAGCAATAGACCCATGGAGACAAGTCTGCTGGAGGACGAGGTATTGAATCGGGACGCAATTTGAGTGTTCCATCGTCATTAGGAGGTCCTGAACGTTACAATTCACTATCAGTTTTTCGTCCGATTCGAAACTCTTTGACTCACAGCAGAACGGCCATAAGGTGCCCGAGGCTGCAATAGACCCTTGGAGACAAGTCTGCTGGAGGACGATGTATAGAATCGGGACGCAATTTGAGTGTTCCATCGTCATTAGGAGGCCCTGAACGTTACAATTCACTATCAGTTTTTCGTCCGATTCGAAAATCTTTGACTCACAGCAGAACGGCCATAAGGTGCCCGAGGCAGCAATAGACCCATCGAGACAAGTCTGCTGGAGGACGATGTATTGAATCGAGACGCAATTTGAGTGTTCCATCGTCATTAGGAAGCCCTGAATGTTACAATTAACTATCAGTTTTTCGTCCCATTCGATAATCTAGACTCACGGGAGAACGACCATAAGGTGCCCGAGGCAGCAATAGACCCATGGAGACAAGTCTGCTGGAGGGCGATGTATTCAATCGGGACGCAATTTGAGTGATCCATCGTCATTAGGTGGCCCTGAACGTTACAATTCCCTATCAGTTTTTCGTCCCATTCGATAATCTAGACTCACAGCAGAACGGCCATCAGGTGCCCGAGGCAGCAATAGACCCATGGAGACAAGTCGGCTGGAGGACGATGTATTGAATCGGGACGCAATTTGAGTGATCCATCGTCATTAGGTGGCCCTGAATGTTACAATGCACTATCAGTTTTTCCTCCGATTCGAAAGTCTTTGACTCACAGCAGAACGGCCATAAGGTGCCCAAGGCAGCAATAGACCCATGGAGACAAGTCTGCTGGAGGACGATGTATTGAATCGGGACGCAATTTGAGTGTTCCATCGTCATTAGGAGGCCCTGAACGTTTCAATTCACTATCAGTTTTTCGTCCGATTCGAAAATCTTTGACTCACAGCAGAACGGCCATAAGGTGCCCGAGGCAGCAATAGACCCATGGAGACAAGTCTGCTGGAGGACGATGTATTGAATCGGGACGCAATTTGAGTGATCGATCGTCACTAGGTGGCCCTCAACGTTACAATTCACATTCAGTTTTTCGTCCGATTTGAAAATCTTTGACACACAGCAGAACGGCCATAAGGTGCCCGAAGCAGCAATACACCTATGGAGACAAGTCGGCTGGAGGACGATGTATTGAATCGGGACACAATTTGAGTGATCCATCGTCATTAGGTGGCCCTGAATGTTACAATTCACTATCAGTTTTTCGTCAGATTCGAAAATCTTTGTCTCACAGCAGAACGGCCATAAGGTGCCCGAGGCAGCAATAGACCCATGGAGACAAGTCTGCTGGAGGACGATGTATAGAATCGGGACGCAATTTGAGTGTTCCATCGTCATTAGGAGGCCCTGAACGTTACAATTCACTATCAGTTTTTCGTCCGATTCGAAAATCATTGACTCACAGCAGAACGGCCATAAGGTGCCCGAGGCAGCAATAGACCCATGGAGACAAGTCTGCTGGAGGGCGATGTATTGAATCGGGATGCAATTTGAGTGATCCATCGTCATTAGGTGGCCCTGAACGTTACAATTCACTATCAGTTTTTCGTCCGATTCGAAAATCTTTGACTCACAGCAGAACGGCCATAAGCAGCCCGAGGCAGCAATAGACCCATGGAGACAAGTCTGCTGGAGGACGAGGTATTGAATCGGGACGCAATTTGAGTGTTCCATCGTCATTAGGTGGACCTGAACGTTACAATTCACTATCAGTTTTTCGTCCGATTCGAAAATCTTTGACTCACAGCAGAACGGCCATAAGGTGCCCGACGCAGCAATAGACCCATGGAGACAAGTCTGCTGGAGGACGATGTATTGCATCGAGACGCCATTTGAGTGTTCCATCGTCATTAGGAGGCCCTGAACGTTATAGTTCACTATCAGTTTTTCGTCCGATTCGAAAATCTTTGACTCACAGCAGAACGGCCATAAGGTGCCCGAGGCAGCAATAGACCCATGGAGTCAAGTCGGCTGGAGGACGATGTATTGAATCGGGACGCAATTTGAGTGATCCATCGTCATTAGATGGCCCAGAAAGTTACAATTCACTATCAGTTTTTCGTCCGATTCGAAAATCTTTGACTCACAGCAGAACGGCCATAAGGTGCGCGAGGCAGCAATAGACCCATGGAGACAAGTCTGCTGGAGGACGATGTATTAAATCGGGACGCAATTTGTGTGATCCATCATCATTAGGGGGCCCTGAACGTTACAATTCACTATCAGTTTTTCGTCCGATTGGAAAATCTTTGACTCACAGCAGAACGGCCATAAGGTGCCCGAGGCAGCAATAGACCCATGGAGACAAGTCGGCTGCAGGATGATGTATTGAATCGGGACGCAATTTGAGTGATCCATCGTCATTAGGTGGCCCTGAATGTTACAATTCACTATCAGTTTTTCGTCCGATTCGAAAATCTTTGACTCACAGCAGAACGGCCATAAGGTGCCCGAGGCAGCAATAGACCCATGGAGACAAGTCTGCTGGAGGACGATGTATTGAATCGGGACGCAATTTGAGAGTTCCATCGTCATTAGGAGGCCCTGAACGTTACAATTCACTATCAGTTTTTCGTCCGATTCGAAAATGTTTTAGTCACAGCAGAACGGCCATAAGGTGCCCGAGGCAGCATAGACCCATTGAGACAAGTCTGCTGGAGTACGATGTATTGAATCGGGACGCAATTTGAGTGATCGATCGTCATTAGGTGGCCCTGAACGTTACAATTCACTTTCAGTTTTTCGTCCGATTTGAAAATCTTTGACACACAGCATAACGGCCATAAGGTGCCCGAGGCAGCAATACATCTATGGAGACAAGTTGGCTGGAGGACGATGTATTGAATCGGGACACAATTTGAGTGATCCATCGTCATTAGGTGGCCCTGAATGTTACAATTCACTATCAGTTTTTCGTCAGATTCGAAAATCTTTGTCTCACAGCAGAACGGCCATAAGGTGCCCGAGGCAGCAATAGACCCGTGAAGACAAGTCTGCTAGAGGAAGATGTATTGAATCGAGACGCAATTTGAGTGTTCCATCGTCATTAGGAGGGCCTGAACGTTACAATTCACCTTTAGTTTTTCGTCCGATTCGAAAATCTTTGACTCACAGCAGAACGGCCATAAGGTGCCCGAGGCAGCAATAGACCCATGGAGACAAGTCGGCTGGAGGACGATGTATTAAATCGGGACGCAATTTGAGTGATCCATCGTCATTAGGTTGCCCTGAACGTTACAATTCACTATCAGTTTTTCGTCCGATTCGAAAATCTTTGACTCACAGCAGAACGGCTATAAGGTGCCCGAGGCAGCAATAGACCCATGGAGACAAGTCGGCTGGAGGACGATGTATTGAATCGGGACGCAATTTGAGTGATCCATCGTCATTAGGTGGCCCTGAATGTTACAATTCACTATCAGTTTTTCGTCCGATTCGAAAATCTTTGACTCACAGCAGAACAGCCATAAGGTGCCCGAGGCAGCAACAGACCCATGGAGACAAGTCTGCTGGAGGACGATGTATTGAATCGGGACGCAATTTGAGTGTTCCATCGTCATTAGGAGGCCCTGAATGTTACAATTCACTATCAGTTTTTCGTCCCATTCGACAATCTAGACTCACGGGAGAACGACCATAAGGTGCCCGAGGCAGCAATAGACCCATGGAGACAAGTCTGCTGGAGGACGATGTATTGCATCGGGACGCCATTTGAGTGTTCCATCGTCATTAGGAGGCCCTGAACGTTACAGTTCACTAGCAGTTTTTCGTCCGATTCGAAAATCTTTGACTCACAGCAGAACGGCCATAAGGTGCCCGTGGCAGCAATAGACCCATAGAGACAAGTCGGCTGGAGGACGATGTATTGAATCGGGACGCAATTTGAGTGATCCATCGTCATTAGATGACCCTGAAAGTTACAATTCACTATCAGTTTTTCGTCCGATTGGAAAATCTTTGACTCACAGCAGAACGGCCATAAGGTGCCCGAGGCAGCAATAGACCCATGGAGACAAGTCGGCTGGAGGACGATGTATTGAATCGGGACGCAATTTGAGTGATCCATCGCCATTAGGTGGCCCTGAATGTTACAATTCACTATCAGTTTTTCGTCCGATTCGAAAATCTTTGTCTCACAGCAGAACGGCCATAAGGTGCCCGAGGCATCAATAGACCCATGAAGACAAGTCTGCTAGAGGAAGATGTATTGAATCGAGACGCAATTTGAGTGTTCCACCGTCATTAGGAGGGCCTGAACGTTACAATTCACCTTCAGTTTTTCGTCCGATTCGAAAATCTTTGACTCACAGCAGAACGGCCATAAGGTGCCCGAGGCAGCAATAGACCCATGGAGACAAGTCGGCTGGAGGACGATGTATTAAATCGGGACGCAATTTGTGTGATCCATCGTCATTAGGTTGCCCAGAATGTTACAGTTCTCTATCAGTTTTTCGTCCGATTCGAAAATCTTTGACTCACAGCAGAACGGCCATAAGGTGCCCGAGGCAGCAATAGACCCATGGAGACAGGTCGGCTGGAGGACGATGTATTGAATCGGGACGCAATTTGAGTGATCCACCGTCATTAGGTGGCCCTGAATGTTACAATTCACTATCAGTTTTTCGTCCGATTCGAAAATCTTTGACTCACAGCAGAACAGCCATAAGGTGCCCGAGGCAGCAACAGACCCATGGAGACAAGTCTGCTGGAGGACGATGTATTGAATCGGGACGCAATTTGAGTGTTCCATCGTCATTAGGAGGCCCTGAATGTTACAATTCACTATCAGTTTTTCGTCCCATTCGACAATCGAGACTCACGGGAGAACGACCATAAGGTGCCCGAGGCAGCTATAGACCCATGGAGACAAGTCTGCTGGACGACGATGTATTGCATCGGGACGCCATTTGAGTGTTCCATCGTCATTAGGAGGCCCTGAACGTTACAGTTCACTATCAGTTTTTCGTCCGATTCGAAAATCTTTGACTCACAGCAGAACGGCCATAAGGTGCCCGAGGCAGCAATAAACCCATGGAGACAAGTCGGCTGGAGGAGGATGTATTGAATCGGGACGCAATTTGAGTGATCCATCGTCATTAGATGGCCCTTAAAGTTACAATTCACTATCAGTTTTTCGTTCGATTCGAAAATCTTTGACTCACAGCAGAACGGCCATAAGGTGCGCGAGGCAGCAATAGACCCATGGAGACAAGTCTGCTTGAGGACGATGTATTGAATCGGGACGCAATTTGAGTGATCCATCGTCATTTGGTGGCCCTGAACGTTACAATTCACTATCAGTTATTCGTCCGATTGGAAAATCTTTGACTCACAGCAGAACGGCCATAAGGTGCCCGAGGCAGCAATAGACCCATGGAGACAAGTCGGCTGGAGGACGATGTATTGAATCGGGACGGAATTTGAGTGATCCAGCGTCATTAGGTGGCCCTGAATGTTACAATTCACTATCAGTTTTTCGTCCGATTCGAAAATCTTTGACTCACAGCAGAACGGCCATAAGGTGCCCGAGGCAGCAATAGACCCATGGAGACAAGTCTGCTGGAGGACGATGTATTGAATCGGGACGCAATTTGAGTGTTCCATCGTCATTAGGAGGCCCTGAACGTTACAATTCACTATCAGTTTTTCGTCCGATTCGAAAATCTTTTAGTCACAACAGAACGGCCATAAGGTGCCCGAGGCAGCAATAGACCCATGGAGACAAGTCTGCTGGAGTACGATGTATTGAATCGGGACGCAATTTGAGTGATCGATCGTCATTAGGTGGCCCTGAACGTTACAATTCACTTTCAGTTTTTCGTCCGATTTGAAAATCTTTGACACACAGCATAACGGCCATAAGGTGCCCGAGGCAGCAATACACCTATGGAGACAAGTCGGCTGGAGGACGATGTATTGAATCGGGACACAATTTGAGTGATCCATCGTCATTAGGTGGCCCTGAATGTTACAATTCACTATCAGTTTTTCGTCAGATTCGAAAATCTTTGTCTCACAGCAGAACGGCCATAAGGTGCCCGAGGCAGCAAAAGACCCATGAAGACAAGTCTGCTAGAGGAAGATGTATTGAATCGAGACGCAATTTGAGTGTTCCATCGTCATTAGGAGTGCCTGAACGTTACAATTCACTATCAGTTTTTCGTCCGATTCGAAAATCTTTGACTCACAACAGAACGGCCATAAGGTGCCAGAGGCAGCAATAGACCCATGGAGACAAGTCGGCTGGAGGACGATGTATTAAATCGGGACGCAATTTGTGTGATCCATCGTCATTAGGTGGCCCAGAATGTTACAATTCACTATCAGTATTTCGTCAGATTCGAAAATCTTTGACTCACAGCAGAACGGCCATAAGGTGCCCGAGGCAGCAATAGACCCATGGAGACAAGTCTGCTGGAGGACGATGTATAGAATCGGGACGCAATTTGAGTGTTCCATCGTCATTAGGAGGCCCTGAACGTTACAATTCACTATCAGTTTTTCGTCCGATTCGAAAATCATTGACTCACAGCAGAACGGCCCTAAGTTGCCCGCGGCAGCAATTGACCCATGGAGACAAGTCTGCTGGAGGACGAAGTATTGAATCGAGACGCAATTTGAGTGTTCCATCGTCATTAGGAAGCCCTGAATGTTACAATTAACTATCAGTTTTTCGTCCGATTCGAAAATCTTTATCTCACAGCAGAACGGCCATAAGGTGCCCGAGGCAGCAATAGACCCATGGGGACAAGTCGGCTGGAGGACGATGTATTGAATCGGGACGCAATTTGAGTGATCCATCGTCATTAGATGGCCCTGAAAGTTACAATTCACTATCAGTTTTTCGTCCGATTCGAAAATCTTTATCTCACAGCAGAACGGCCATAAGGTGCGCGAGGCAGCAATAGACCCATGGAGGCAAGTCTGCTGGAGGACGATGTATTGAATCGGGACGCAATTTGAGTCATCCATCGTCATTAGGAGGGCCTGAAAGTTACAAATCACTATCAGTTTTTCGTCCGATTCGAAAATCTTTGACTCACAGCTGAACGGCCATAAGGTGCCCGAGGCAGCAATAGACCCATGGAGACAAGTCGGCTGGAGGACGATGTATTAAATCGGGACGCAATATGTGTGATCCATCGTCATTAGGTGGCCCAGAATGTTACAATTCACTATCAGTATTTCGTCAGATTCGAAAATCTTTGACTCACAGCAGAACGGCCATAAGGTGCCCGAGGCAGCAATAGACCCATGGAGACAAGTCTGCTGGAGGACGATGTATAGAATCGGGTCGCAATTTGGTGTTCCATCGTCATTAGGAGGCCCTGAACGTTACAATTCACTATCAGTTTTTCGTCCGATTCGAAAATCATTGACTCACAGCAGAACGGCCATAAGGTGCCCGAGGCAGCAATAGACCCATGGAGACAAGTCTGCTGGAGGACGATGTATTGAATCGAGACGCAATTTGAGTGTTCCATCGTCATTAGGAAGCCCTGAATGTTACAATTAACTACCAGTTTTTTGTCCCATTCGATAATCTAGACTCACGGGAGAACGACCATAAGGTGCCCGAGGCAGCAATAGACCCATGGAGACAAGTCTGCTGGAGGGCGATGTATTGAATCGGGACGCAATTTGAGTGATCCATCGTCATTAAGTGGCCCTGAACGTTACAATTCACTATCAGTTTTACGTCCGATTCGAAAATCTTTGACTCACAGCAGAACGGCCATAAGCTGCCCGAGGCAGCAATAGACCCATGGAGACAAGTCTGCTGGAGGACGAGGTATTGAATCGGGACGCAATTTGAGTGTTCCATCGTCATTAGGAGTTTTTCGTCCGATTCGAAAATCTTTGACTCACAGCAGAACGGCCATAAGGTGCCCGAGGCAGCAATAGACCAGTGGAGACAAGTCTGCTGGCGGACGATGTATTGAATCGGGACGCAATTTGAGTGATCCATCGTCATTAGATGGCCCTGAAAGTTACAATTCACTATCAGTTTTTCGTCCGATTCGATAATTTTTGACTCACAGCAGAACGGCTATAAGGTGCGCGAGGCAGCAATAGACCCATGGAGACAAGTCTGCTGGAGGACGATGTATTGAATCGGGACGCAATTTGAGTGATCCATCATCATTAGGTGGCCCTGAACGTTACAATTCACTATCAGTTTTTCGTCCGATTCAAAAATCTTTGACTCACAGCAGAACGGCCATAAGGTGCCCGAGGCAGCAATAGACCCATGGAGACAAGTCGGCTGGAGGACGATGTATTGAATCGGGACACAGTTTGAGTGATCCTTCGTCATTAGGTGGCCCTGAATGTTACAATTCACTATCAGTTTTTCGTCCGATTCGAAAATCTTTGACTCACAGCTGAACGGCCATAAGGTGCGCGAGGCAGCAATAGACCCATGAAGACAAGTCTGCTGGAGGACGATGTATTGAATCGGGACGCAATTTGAGAGTTCCATCGTCATTAGGAGGCCCTGAACGTTACAATTCACTATCAGTTTTTCGTCCGATTCGAAAATCTTTTAGTCACAGCAGAACGGCCATAAGGTGCCCGAGGCAGCAATAGACCCATGGAGACATGTCTGCTGGAGTACGAAGTATTGAATCGGGACGCAATTTGAGTGATCGATCGTCATTAGGTGGCCATGAACGTTACAATTCACTTTCAGTTTTTCGTCCGATTTGAAAATCTTTGACACACAGCATAACGGCCATAAGGTGCCCGAGGCAGCAATACACCTATGGAGACAAGTCGGCTGGAGGACGATGTATTGAATCGGGACACAATTTGAGTGATCCATCGTCATTAGGTGGCCCTGAATGTTACAATTCACTATCAGTTTCTCGTCAGATTCGAAAATCTTTGTCTCACAGCAGAACGGCCATAAGGTGCCCGAGGCTGCAATTGACCCATGAAGACAAGTCTGCTAGAGGAAGATGTATTGAATCGAGACGCAATTTGAGTGTTCCATCGTCATTAGGAGGGCCTGAACGTTACAATTCACCTTCAGTTTTTCGTCCGATTCGAAAATCTTTGACTCACAGCAGAACGGCCATAAGGTGCCCGAGGCAGCAATAGACCCATGGAGACAAGTCGGCTGGAGGACGATGTATTAAATCGAGACGCAATTTGTGTGATCCATCGTCATTAGGTGGCCCAGAATGTTACAATTCACTACCAGTTTTTGTCCGATTCGAAAATCTTTGACTCACAGCAGAACGGCCATAAGGTGCTCGAGGCAGCAATAGACCCATGGAGACAAGTCTGCTGGAGGACGATGTATTGAATCGAGACGCAATTTGAGTGTTCCATCGTCATTAGGAAGCCCAGAAAGTTACAATTAACTATCAGTTTTTCGTCTCATTCGATAATCTAGACTCACGGGAGAACGACCATAAGGTGCCCGAGGCAGCAATAGACCCATGGAGACAAGATGGCTGGAGGACGATGTATTGAATCAGGACGCAATTTGAGTGATACATCGTCATTAGGTGGCCCTGAAAGTTACAATTCACTATCAGTTTTTCGTCCGTTTCGAAAATCTTTGACTCACAGCAGAACGGCCATAAGGTGCCCGAGGCAGCAATAGACCCATGGAGACAAGTCTGCTGGAGGACGATGTATAGAATCGGGACGCAATTTGAGTGTTCCATCGTCATTAGGAGGCCCTGAACGTTACAATTCACTATCAGTTTTTCGTCCGATTCGAAAATCATTGACTCACAGCAGAACGGCCCTAAGTTGCCCGCGGCAGCAATTGACCCATGGAGACAAGTCTGCTGGAGGACGAAGTATTGAATCGAGACGCAATTTGAGTGTTCCATCGTCATTAGGAAGCCCTGAATGTTACAAT
Source organism: Schistocerca cancellata (assembly GCF_023864275.1). Classification (NCBI taxonomy): domain Eukaryota; kingdom Metazoa; phylum Arthropoda; class Insecta; order Orthoptera; family Acrididae; genus Schistocerca; species Schistocerca cancellata. Next base: position 3,224,636 of record NW_026047092.1, on the reverse strand, counting down.
TAACTATCAGTTTTTCGTCCCATTCGAAAATCTAGACTCACGGGAGAACGACCATAAGGTGCCCGAGGCAGCAATAGACCCATGGAGACAAGTCTGCTGTAGGGCGATGTATTGAATCGGGACTCAATTTGAGTGATCCATCGTCATTAGGTGTCCCTGAACGTTACAATTCACTATCAGTTTTTCGTCCGATTCGAAAATCTTTGACTCACAGCAGAACGGCCATAAGCTGCCCGAGGCAGAAATAGACCCATGGTGACAAGTCTGCTGGAGGACGATGTATTGAATCGGGACGCAATTTGAGTGATCCATCGTCATTAGGTGGCCCTGAACGTTACAGTTCACTATCAGTTTTTCGTCCGATTCGAAAATCTTTGACTCACAGCAGAACGGCCATAAGGTGCCCGAGGCAGCAATAGACCCATGGAGACAAGTCGGCTGGAGGACGATGTATTGAATCGGGACGCAATTTGAGTGATCCATCGTCATTAGATGGCCCTGAAAGTTACAATTCACTATCAGTTTTTCGTCCGATTCGAAAATCTTTATCTCACAGCAGAACGGCCATAAGGTGCGCGAGGCAGCAATAGACCCATGGAGACAAGTCTGCTGGAGGACGATGTATTGAATCGGGACGCAATTTGAGTCATCCATCGTCATTAGGAGGGCCTGAAAGTTACAAATCACTATCAGTTTTTCGTCCGATTCGAAAATCTTTGACTCACAGCTGAACGGCCATAAGGTGCCCGAGGCAGCAATAGACCCATGGAGACAAGTCGGCTGGAGGACGATGTATTAAATCGGGACGCAATATGTGTGATCCATCGTCATTAGGTGGTCCAGAATGTTACAATTCACTATCAGTATTTCGTCAGATTCGAAAACTTTGACTCACAGCAGAACGGCCATAAGGTGCCCGAGGCAGCAATAGACCCATGGAGACAAGTCTGCTGGAGGACGATGTATAGAATCGGGTCGCAATTTGGTGTTCCATCGTCATTAGGAGGCCCTGAACGTTACAATTCACTATCAGTTTTTCGTCCGATTCGAAAATCATTGACTCACAGCAGAACGGCCATAAGGTGCCCGAGGCAGCAATAGACCCATGGAGACAAGTCTGCTGGAGGACGATGTATTGAATCGAGACGCAATTTGAGTGTTCCATCGTCATTAGGAAGCCCTGAATGTTACAATTAACTATCAGTTTTTTGTCCCATTCGATAATCTAGACTCACGGGAGAACGACCATAAGGTGCCCGAGGCAGCAATAGACCCATGGAGACAAGTCTGCTGGAGGGCGATGTATTGAATCGGGACGCAATTTGAGTGATCCATCGTCATTAAGTGGCCCTGAACGTTACAATTCACTATCAGTTTTACGTCCGATTCGAAAATCTTTGACTCACAGCAGAACGGCCATAAGCTGCCCGAGGCAGCAATAGACCCATGGAGACAAGTCTGCTGGAGGACGAGGTATTGAATCGGGACGCAATTTGAGTGTTCCATCGTCATTAGGAGTTTTTCGTCCGATTCGAAAATCTTTGACTCACAGCAGAACGGCCATAAGGTGCCCGAGGCAGCAATAGACCAGTGGAGACAAGTCTGCTGGCGGACGATGTATTGAATCGGGACGCAATTTGAGTGATCCATCGTCATTAGATGGCCCTGAAAGTTACAATTCACTATCAGTTTTTCGTCCGATTCGATAATTTTTGACTCACAGCAGAACGGCTATAAGGTGCGCGAGGCAGCAATAGACCCATGGAGACAAGTCTGCTGGAGGACGATGTATTGAATCGGGACGCAATTTGAGTGATCCATCATCATTAGGTGGCCCTGAACGTTACAATTCACTATCAGTTTTTCGTCCGATTCAAAAATCTTTGACTCACAGCAGAACGGCCATAAGGTGCCCGAGGCAGCAATAGACCCATGGAGACCAGTCGGCTGGAGGACGATGTATTGAATCGGGACACAGTTTGAGTGATCCTTCGTCATTAGGTGGCCCTGAATGTTACAATTCACTATCAGTTTTTCGTCCGATTCGAAAATCTTTGACTCACAGCTGAACGGCCATAAGGTGCGCGAGGCAGCAATAGACCCATGGAGACAAGTCTGCTGGAGGACGATGTATTGAATCGGGACGCAATTTGAGAGTTCCATCGTCATTAGGAAGCCCTGAACGTTACAATTCACTATCAGTTTTTCGTCCGATTCGAAAATCTTTTAGTCACAGCAGAACGGCCATAAGGTGCCCGAGGCAGCAATAGACCCATGGAGACATGTCTGCTGGAGTACGAAGTATTGAATCGGGACGCAATTTGAGTGATCGATCGTCATTAGGTGGCCATGAACGTTACAATTCACTTTCAGTTTTTCGTCCGATTTGAAAATCTTTGACACACAGCATAACGGCCATAAGGTGCCCGAGGCAGCAATACACCTATGGAGACAAGTCGGCTGGAGGACGATGTATTGAATCGGGACACAATTTGAGTGATCCATCGTCATTAGGTGGCCCTGAATGTTACAATTCACTATCAGTTTTTCGTCAGATTCGAAAATCTTTGTCTCACAGCAGAACGGCCATAAGGTGCCCGAGGCAGCAATTGACCCATGAAGACAAGTCTGCTAGAGGAAGATGTATTGAATCGAGACGCAATTTGAGTGTTCCATCGTCATTAGGAGGGCCTGAACGTTACAATTCACCTTCAGTTTTTCGTCCGATTCGAAAATCTTTGACTCACAGCAGAACGGCCATAAGGTGCCCGAGGCAGCAATAGACCCATGGAGACAAGTCGGCTGGAGGACGATGTATTAAATCGGGACGCAATTTGTGTGATCCATCGTCATTAGGTGGCCCAGAATGTTACAATTCACTACCAGTTTTTGTCCGATTCGAAAATCTTTGACACACAGCATAACGGCCATAAGGTGCCCGAGGCAGCAATAGACCCATGGAGACAAGTCTGCTGGAGGACGATGTATTGAATCGGGACGCAATTTGAGTGATCCATCGTCATTAGGTGGCCCTGAACGTTACAATTCAGTATCAGTTTTCCGTCCCATTCGATAATCTAGACTCACAGCAGAAGTGCCATAAGGTGCCCGAGGCAGCAATAGACCCATGGAGACAAGTCTGCTGGAGGACGATGTATTGAATCGGGACGCAATTAGAGTGTTCCATCGTCATTAGGAGGCCTTGAATGTTACAATTCACTATCAGTTTTTCGTCCGATTCGAAAATCTTTGACTCACAGCAGAACGGCCATAAGGTGCCCGAGGCAGCAATAGACCCATGGAGACAAGTCGGCTGGAGGACGATGTATTGAATCGGGACGCAATTTGAGTGATCCATCGTCATTAGGTGGCCCTGAATGTTACAATTCACTATCAGTTTTTCGTCCGATTCGAAAATCTTTGACTCACAGCAGAACGGCCGAGGCAGCAATAGACCCATGGAGACAAGTCGGCTGGAGGACGATGTAATGAATCGGGACGCAATTTGAGTGATCCATCGTCATTAGATGACCCTGAAAGTTACAATTCACTATCAGTTTTTCGTCCGATTGGAAAATCTTTGACTCACAGCAGAACGGCCATAAGGTGCGCGAGGCAGCAATAGACCCATGGAGACAAGTCTGCTGGAGGACGATGTATTGAATCGGGACGCAATTTGAGTGATCCATCGTCATTTGGAGGCCCTGAACGATACAATTCACTATCAGTTTTTCGTCCAATTCGAAAATCTTAGAGTCACAGCAGAACGGCCATAAGGTGCCCGAGGCAGCAATACACCCATGGAGACTAGTCTGCTGGAGGACGATGTATTGAATCGGGACGCAATTTGAGTGATCCATCATCATTAGGTGGCCCTGAACGTTACAATTCACTATCAGTTTTTCGTCCGATTGGAAAATCTTTGACTCACAGCAGAACGGCCATAAGGTGCCCGAGGCAGCAATAGACCCATGGAGACAAGTCGGCTGGAGGACGATGTATTGAATCGGGACGCAATTTGAGTGATCCATCGTCATTAGGTGGCCCTGAATGTTACAATTCACTATCAGTTTTTCGTCCCATTCGAAAATCTTTGTCTCACAGCAGAACGGCCATAAGGTGCCCGAGGCAGCAATAGACCCATGAAGACAAGTCTGCTAGAGGAAGATGTATTGAATCGAGACGCAATTTGAGTGTTCCATCGTCATTATGAGGGCCTGAACGTTACAATTCACCTTCAGTTTTTCGTCCGATTCGAAAATCTTTGACTCACAGCAGAACGGCCATAAGGTGCCCGAGGCAGCAATAGACCCATGGAGACAAGTCGGCTGGAGGACGATGTATTAAATCGGGTCGCAATTTGTGTGATCCATCGTCATTAGGTGGCCCAGAATGTTACAGTTCTCTATCAGTTTTTCGTCCGATTGGAAAATCTTTGACTCACAGCAGAACGGCCATAAGGTGCCCGAGGCAGCAACAGACCCATGGAGACAAGTCTGCTGGAGGACGATGTATTGAATCGGGACGCAATTTGAGTGTTCCATCGTCATTAGGAGGGCCTGAATGTTACAATTCACTATCAGTTTTTCGTCCCATTCGACAATCTGGACTCACGGGAGAACGACCATAAGGTGCCCGAGGCAGCTATAGACCCATGGAGACAAGTCTGCTGGAGGAAGATGTATTGCATCGGGACGCCATTTGAGTGTTCCATCGTCATTAGGAGGCCCTGAACGTTACAGTTCACTATCAGTTTTTCGTCCGATTCGAAAATCTTTGACTCACAGCAGAACGGCCATAAGGTGCCCGAGGCAGCAATAGACCCATGGAGACAAGTCGGCTGGAAGACGATGTATTGAATCGGGACGCAATTTGAGTGATCCATCGTCATTAGATGGCCCTGAAAGTTACAATTCACTATCAGTTTTTCGTCCGATTCGAAAATCTTTGGCTCACAGCAGAACGGCCATAAGGTGCGCGAGGCAGCAATAGACCCATGGAGACAAGTCTGCTGGAGGACGATGAATTGAATCGGGACGCAATTTGAGTGTTCCATCGTCATTAGGAAGCCCAGAAAGTTACAATTAACTATCAGTTTTTCGTCTCATTCGATAATCTAGACTCACGGGAGAACGACCATAAGGTGCCCGAGGCAGCAATAGACCCATGGAGACAAGATGGCTGGAGGACGATGTATTGAATCAGGACGCAATTTGAGTGATACATCGTCATTAGGTGGCCCTGAAAGTTACAATTCACTATCAGTTTTTCGTCCGTTTCGAAAATCTTTGACTCACAGCAGAACGGCCATAAGGTGCCCGAGGCAGCAATAGACCCATGGAGACAAGTCTGCTGGAGGACGATGTATTGAATCGGGACGCAACTTGAGTGATCCATCGTCATTAGGTGGCCCTGAACGTTACAATTCAGTATCAGTTTTCCGTCCCATTCGATAATCTAGACTCACAGCAGAAGGGCCATAAGGTGCCCGAGGCAGCAATAGACCCATGGAGACAAGTCTGCTGGAGGACGATGTATTGAATCGGGACGCAATTAGAGTGTTCCATCGTCATTAGGAGGCCCTGAATGTTACAATTCACTATCAGTTTTTCGTCCGATTCGAAAATCTTTGAGTCACAGCAGAACGGCCTTAGGGTGCCCGAGGCAGCAATAATCCCATGGAGACAAGTCTGCTGGAGGACGATGTATTGAATCGGGACGCAAGTTGAGTGATCCATCGTCATTAGGTGGCCCTGATCGTTACAATTCACTATCAGTTTTTCGTCCGATTCGAAAATCTTTGACTCACAGCATAACGGCCATAAGGAGCCCGAGGCAGCAATAGCCCCATGGAGACAAGTCTGCTGGAGGACGATGTATTGAATCGGGACGCAATTTGAGTGATCCATCGTCATTAGGTTGCCCTGAACGTTACAATTCACTATCAGTTTTTCGTCCGACTCGAAAATCTTTGACTCACAGCAGAACGGCCGAGGCAGCAATAGACCCATGGAGACAAGTCGGCTGGAGGACGATGTAATGAATCGGGACGCAATTTGAGTGATCCATCGTCATTAGATGACCCTGAAAGTTACAATTCACTGTCAGTTTTTCGTCCGATTGGAAAATCTTTGACTCACAGCAGAACGGCCATAAGGTGCGCGAGGCAGCAATAGACCCATGGAGACAAGTCTGCTGGAGGACGATGTATTGAATCGGGACGCAATTTGAGTGATCCATCGTCATTTGGAGGCCCTGAACGATACAATTCACTATCAGTTTTTCGTCCAATTCGAAAATCTTAGAGTCACAGCAGAACGGCCATAAGGTGCCCGAGGCAGCAATACACCCATGGAGACTAGTCTGCTGGAGGACGATGTATTGAATCGGGACGCAATTTGAGTGTTCCATCATCATTAGGTGGCCCTGAACGTTACAATTCACTATCAGTTTTTCGTCCGATTGGAAAATCTTTGACTCACAGCAGAACGGCCATAAGGTGCCCGAGGCAGCAATAGACCCATGGAGACAAGTCGGCTGGAGGACGATGTATTGAATCGGGACGCAATTTGAGTGATCCATCGTCATTAGGTGGCCCTGAATGTTACAATTCACTATCAGTTTTTCGTCCCATTCGAAAATCTTTGTCTCACAGCAGAACGGCCATAAGGTGCCCGAGGCAGCAATAGACCCATGAAGACAAGTCTGCTAGAGGAAGATGTATTGAATCGAGACGCAATTTGAGTGTTCCATCGTCATTATGAGGGCCTGAACGTTACAATTCACCTTCAGTTTTTCGTCCGATTCGAAAATCTTTGACTCACAGCAGAACGGCCATAAGGTGCCCGAGGCAGCAATAGACCCATGGAGACAAGTCGGCTGGAGGACGATGTATTAAATCGGGTCGCAATTTGTGTGATCCATCGTCATTAGGTGGCCCAGAATGTTACAGTTCTCTATCAGTTTTTCGTCCGATTGGAAAATCTTTGACTCACAGCAGAACGGCCATAAGGTGCCCGAGGCAGCAACAGACCAATGGAGACAAGTCTGCTGGAGGACGATGTATTGAATCGGGACGCAATTTGAGTGTTCCATCGTCATTAGGAGGGCCTGAATGTTACAATTCACTATCAGTTTTTCGTCCCATTCGACAATCTGGACTCACGGGAGAACGACCATAAGGTGCCCGAGGCAGCTATAGACCCATGGAGACAAGTCTGCTGGAGGACGATGTATTGCATCGGGACGCCATTTGAGTGTTCCATCGTCATTAGGAGGCCCTGAACGTTACAGTTCACTATCAGTTTTTCGTCCGATTCGAAAATCTTTGACTCACAGCAGAACGGCCATAAGGTGCCCGAGGCAGCAATAGACCCATGGAGACAAGTCGGCTGGAGGACGATGTATTGAATCGGGACGCAATTTGAGTGATCCATCGTCATTAGATGGCCCTGAAAGTTACAATTCACTATCAGTTTTTCGTCCGATTCGAAAATCTTTGGCTCACAGCAGAACGGCCATAAGGTGCGCGAGGCAGCAATAGACCCATGGAGACAAGTCTGCTGGAGGACGATGAATTGAATCGGGACGCAATTTGAGTGATCCATCGTCATTTGGTGGCCCTGAACGTTACAATTCACTATCAGTTTTTCGTCCGATTGGAAAATCTTTGACTCACAGCAGAACGGCCATAAGGTGCCCGAGGCAGCAATAGGCCCATGGAGACAAGTCGGCTGGAGGACGATGTATTGAATCGGGACGCAATTTGAGTGATCCATCGTCATTAGGTGGCCCTGAATGTTACAATTCACTATCAGTTTTTCGTCCGATTCGAAAATCTTTGACTCACAGCAGAACGGCCATAAGGTGCCCGAGGCAGCAATAGACCCATGGAGACAAGTCTGCTGGAGGACGATGTATTGAATCGGGACGCAATTTGAGTGATCCATCGTCATTAGGTGGCCCTGAATGTTACAATTCATTATCAGTTTTTCGTCCGATTCGAAAATCTTTGACTCACAGCAGAACGGCCATAAGGTGCCCGAGGCAGCAATAGACCCATGGAGACAAGTCTGCTGGAGGACGATGTATTGAATCGGGACGCAATTTGAGTGTTCCATCGTCATTAGGAGGCCCTGAACGTTACAATTCACTATCAGTTTTTCGTCCGATTCGAAAATCTTTTAGTCACAGCAGAACGGCCATAAGGTGCCCGAGGCAGCAATAGACCCATAGAGACAAGTCTGCTGGAGTACGATGTATTGAATCGGGACGCAATTTGAGTGATCGATCGTCATTAGGTGGCCCTGAACGTTACAATTCACTTTCAGTTTTTCGTCCGATTTGAAAATCTTTGACACACAGCATAACGGCCATAAGGTGCCCGAGGCAGCAATACACCTATGGAGACAAGTCGGCTGGAGGACGATGTATTGAATCGGGACACAATTTGAGTGATCCATCGTCATTAGGTGGCCCTGAATGTTACAATTCACTATCAGTTTTTCGTCCGATTCGAAAATCTTGGTCTCACAGCAGAACAGCCATAAGGTGCCCGAGGCAGCAACAGACCCATGGAGACAAGTCTGCTGGAGGACGATGTATTGAATCGGGACGCAATTTGAGTGATCCATCGTCATTAGGTGGCCCTGAATGTTACAATTCACTATCAGTTTTTCGTCCGATTCGAAAATCTTTGTCTCACAGCAGAACAGCCATAAGGTGCCCGAGGCAGCAACAGACCCATGGAGACACGTCTGCTGGAGGACGATGTATTGAATCGGGACGCAATTTGAGTGTTCCATCGTCATTAGGAGGCCCTGAATGTTACAATTCACTATTAGTTTTTCGTCCCATTCGACAATCTAGACTCACGGGAGAACGACTATAAAGTGCCCGAGGCAGCTATAGACCCATGGAGACAAGTCTGCTGGAGGACGATGTATTGCATCGGGACGCCATGTGAGTGTTCCATCGTCATTAGGAGGCCCTGAACGTTACAGTTCACTATCAGTTTTTCGTCCGATTCGAAAATCTTTGACTCACAGCAGAACGGCCATAAGGTGCCCGAGGCAGCAATAGACCCATGGAGACAAGTCGGCTGGAGGACGATGTATTGAATCGGGACGCAATTTGAGTGATCCATCGTCATTAGATGGCCCTGAAAGTTACAATTCACTATCAGTTTTTCGTCCGATTCGAAAATCATTGACTCACAGCAGAACGGCCATAAGGTGCGCGAGGCAGCAATAGACCCATGGAGACAAGTCTGCTGGAGGACGATGTATTGAAGCGGGACGCAATTTGAGTGTTCCATCGTCATTAGGAGGCCCTGAACGTTACAATTCACTATCTGTTTTTCGTCCGATTCGAAAATCTTTTAGTCACAGCAGAACGGCCATAAGGTGCCCGAGGCAGCAATAGACCCATGGAGACAAGTCTGCTGGAGTACGATGTATTGAATCGGGACGCAATTTGAGTGATCGATCGTCATTAGGTGGCCCTGAACGTTACAATTCACTTTCAGTTTTTCGTCCGATTTGAAAATCTTTGACACACAGCATAACGGCCATAAGGTGCCCGAGGCAGCAATACACCTATGGAGACAAGTCGGCTGGAGGACGATGTATTGAATCGGGACACAATTTGAGTGATCCATCGTCATTAGGTGGCCCTGAATGTTACAATTCACTATCAGTTTCTCGTCAGATTCGAAAATCTTTGTCTCACAGCAGAACGGCCATAAGGTGCCCGAGGCAGCAATAGACCCATGGAGACAAGTCGGCTGGAGGACGATGTATTGAATCGGGACGCAATTTGAGTGATCGATCGTCATTAGGTGGCCCTGAACGTTACAATTCACTATCAGTTTTTCGTCCGATTTGAAAATCTTTGACACACAGCATAACGGCCATAAGGTGCCCGAGGCAGCAATACACCTATGGAGACAAGTCGGCTGGAGGACGATGTATTGAATCGGGACACAATTTGAGTGATCCATCGTCATTAGGTGGCCCTGAATGTTACAATTCACTATTAGTTTTTCGTCAGATTCGAAAATCTTTGTCTCACAGCAGAACGGCCATAAGGTGCCCGAGGCAGCAATAGACCCATGAAGACAAGTCTGCTAGAGGAAGATGTATTGAATCGAGACGCAATTTGAGTGTTCCATCGTCATTAGGAGGGCCTGAACGTTACAATTCACCTTCAGTTTTTCGTCCGATTCGAAAATCTTTGACTCACAGCAGAACGGCCATAAAGTGCCCGAGGCAGCAATAGACCCATGGAGACAAGTCGGCTGGAGGACGATGTATTGAATCGGGACGCAATTTGAGTGATCCATCGTCATTAGGTGGCCCTGAATGTTACAATTCACTATCAGTTTTTCGTCCGATTCGAAAATCTTTGTCTCACAGCAGAACAGCCATAAGGTGCCCGAGGCAGCAACAGACCCATGGAGACAAGTCTGCTGGAGGACGATGTATTGAATCGGGACGCAATTTGAGTGTTCCATCGTCATTAGGAGGCCCTGAATGTTACAATTCACTATTAGTTTTTCGTCCCATTCGACAATCTAGACTCACGGGAGAACGACTATAAGGTGCCCGAGGCAGCTATAGACCCATGGAGACAAGTCTGCTGGAGGACGATGTATTGCATCGGGACGCCATGTGAGTGTTCCATCGTCATTAGGAGGCCCTGAACGTTACAGTTCACTATCAGTTTTTCGTCCGATTCGAAAATCTTTGACTCACAGCAGAACGGCCATAAGGTGCCCGAGGCAGCAATAGACCCATGGAGACAAGTCGGCTGGAGGACGATGTATTGAATCGGGACGCAATTTGAGTGATCCATCGTCATTAGATGGCCCTGAAAGTTACAATTCACTATCAGTTTTTCGTCCGATTCGAAAATCTTTGACTCACAGCAGAACGGCTATAAGGTGCGCGAGGCAGCAATAGACCCATGGAGACAAGTCTGCTGGAGGACGATGTATTGAAGCGGGACGCAATTTGAGTGATCCATCGTCATTTGGTGGCCCTGAACGTTACAATTCACTATCAGTTTTTCGTCCGATTAAAAAATCTTTGACTCACAGCAGAACGGCCATAAGGTGCCCGAGGCAGCAATAGACCCATGGAGACAAGTAGGCTGGAGGACGATGTATTGAATCGGGACGCAATTTGAGTGATCCATCGTCATTAGGTGGCCCTGAATGTTACAATTCACTATCTGTTTTTCGTCCGATTCGAAAATCTTTTAGTCACAGCAGAACGGCCATAAGGTGCCCGAGGCAGCAATAGACCCATGGAGACAAGTCTGCTGGAGTACGATGTATTGATCCTGGACGCAATTTGAGTGATCGATCGTCATTAGGTGGCCCTGAACGTTACAATTCACTTTCAGTTTTTCGTCCGATTTGAAAATCTTTGACACACAGCATAACGGCCATAAGGTGCCCGAGGCAGCAATACACCTATGGAGACAAGTCGGCTGGAGGACGATGTATTGAATCGGGACACAATTTGAGTGATCCATCGTCATTAGGTGGCCCTGAATGTTACGTTTCACTATCAGTTTCTCGTCAGATTCGAAAATCTTTGTCTCACAGCAGAACGGCCATAAGGTGCCCGAGGCAGCAATAGACCCATGGAGACAAGTCGGCTGGAGGACGATGAATTAAATCGGGACGCAATTTCTGTCATCCATCGTCATTAGGTGGCCCAGAATGTTACAGTTCTCTATCAGTTTTTCGTCCGATTCGATAATCTTTGACTCACAGCAGAACGGCCATAAGGTGCCCGAGGCAGCAATAAACCCATGGAGACAAGTCGGCTGGAGGACGATGTATTGAATCGGGACGCAATTTGAGTGATCCATCGTCATTAGGTGGCCCTGAATGTTACAATTCACTATCAGTTTTTCGTCTGATTCGAAAATCTTTGACTCACAGCAGAACAGCCATAAGGTGCCCGAGGCAGCAACAGACCCAAGGAGACAAGTCTGCTGGAGGACGATGTATTGAATCGGGACGCAATTTGAGTGTTCCATCGTCATTAGGAGGCCCTGAACGTTACAGTTCACTATCAGTTTTTCGTCCGATTCGAAAATCTTTGCCTCAAAGCAGAACGGCCATAAGGTGCCCGAGGCAGCAATAGACCCATGGAGAAAAGTCGGCTGGAGGACGATGTATTGAATCGGGACGCAATTTGAGTGATCCATCGTCATTAGGTGGCCCTGAACGTTACAATTCACTATCAGTTTTTCGTCCGATTCGAAAATCTTTTAGTCACAGCAGAACGGCCATAAGGTGCCCGAGGCAGCAATAGACCCATGGAGACAAGTCTGCTGGAGTACGATGTATTGAATCGGGACGCAATTTGAGTGATCGATCGTCATTAGGTGGCCCTGAACGTTACAATTCACTTTCAGTTTTTCGTCCGATTTGAAAATCTTTGACACACAGCATAACGGCCATAAGGTGCCTGAGGCAGCAATACACCTATGGAGACAAGTCGGCTGGAGGACGATGTATTGAATCGGGACACAATTTAAGTGATCCATCGTCATTAGGTGGCCCTGAAAGTTACAATTCACTATCAGTTTTTCGTCAGATTCGAAAATCTTTGTCTCACAGCAGAACGGCCATAAGGTGCCCGAGGCAGCAATGGACCCATGGAGACAAGTCGGCTGGAGGACGATGTATTAAATCGGGACGCAATTTGTGTGATCCATCGTCATTAGGTGGCCCAGAATGTTACAATTCACTATCAGTTTTTCGTCCGATTCGAAAATCTTTGACTCACAGCAGAACGGCCATAAGGTGCTCGAGGCAGCAATAGACCCATGGAGACAAGTCTGCTGGAGGACGATGTATTGAATCGAGACGCAATTTGAGTGTTCCATCGTCATTAGGAAGCCCTGAACGATATAATTAATTATCAGTTTTTCGTCACATTCGATAATCTAGACTCGCGGGAGAACGACCATAAGGTGCTGAGGCAGCAATAGACCCATGGAGACAAGTCGGTTGGAGGACGAGGTATTGAATCGGGACGCAATTTGAGTGATCAATCGTCATTAGGTGGCCCTGAATGTTACAATTCACTATCAGTTTTTCGTCCGATTCGAAAATCTTTGACTCACAGCAGAACGGCCATAAGGTGCCCGAGGCAGCAATAGACCCATGGAGACAAGTCTGCTGGAGGACGTTGTATTGAATCGGGACGCAATTTGAGTGTTCCATCGTCATTAGGAGACCCTGAACGTTACAATTCACTATCTGTTTTTCGTCCGATTCGAAAATCTTTTAGTCACAGCAGAACGGCCATAAGGTGCCCGAGGCAGCAATAGACCCATGGAGACAAGTCTGCTGGAGTACGATGTATTGATCCTGGACGCAATTTGAGTGATCGATCGTCATTAGGTGGCCCTGAACGTTACAATTCACTTTCAGTTTTTCGTCCGATTTGAAAATCTTTGACACACAGCATAACGGCCATAAGGTGCCCGAGGCAGCAATACACCTATGGAGACAAGTCGGCTGGAGGACGATGTATTGAATCGGGACACAATTTGAGTGATCCATCGTCATTAGGTGGCCCTGAATGTTACAATTCACTATCAGTTTCTCGTCAGATTCGAAAATCTTTGTCTCACAGCAGAACGGCCATAAGGTGCCCGAGGCAGCAATAGACCCATGGAGACAAGTCGGCTGGAGGACGATGTATTAAATCGGGACGCAATTTGTGTGATCCATCGTCATTAGGTGGCCCAGAATGTTACAGTTCTCTATCAGTTTTTCGTCCGATTCGAAAATCTTTGACTCACAGCAGAACGGCCATAAGGTGCCCGAGGCAGCAATAAACCCATGGAGACAAGTCGGCTGGAGGACGATGTATTGAATCGGGACGCAATTTGAGTGATCCATCGTCATTAGGTGGCCCTGAATGTTACAATTCACTATCAGTTTTTCGTCTGATTGGAAAATCATTGACTCACAGCAGAACAGCCATAAGGTGCCCGAGGCAGCAACAGACCCAAGGAGACAAGTCTGCTGGAGGACGATGTATTGAATCGGGACGCAATTTGAGTGTTCCATCGTCATTAGGAGGCCCTGAATGTTACAATTCACTATCAGTTTTTCGTCCCATTCGACAATCTGGACTCACGGGAGAACGACCATAAGGTGCCCGAGGCAGCTATAGACCCATGGAGACAAGTCTGCTGGAGGACGATGTATTGCATTGGGACGCCATTTGAGTGTTCCACTGCATTAGGAGGCCCTGAACGTTACAGTTCACTATCAGTTTTTCGTCCGATTCGAAAATCTTTGACTCACAGCAGAACGGCATTAAGGTGCCCGAGGCAGCAATGTTGTCTATGGAGACAAGTCGGCTGGAGGACGATGTATTGAATCGGGACGCAATTTGAGTGATCCATCGTCATTAGGTGGCCCTGAATGTTACAATTCACTATCAGTTTTTCGTCTGATTCGAAAATCTTTGACTCACAGCAGAACAGCCATAAGGTGCCCGAGGCAGCAACAGACCCAAGGAGACAAGTCTGCTGGAGGACGATGTATTGAATCGGGACGCAATTTGAGTGTTCCATCGTCATTAGGAGGCCCTGAACGTTACAGTTCACTATCAGTTTTTCGTCCGATTCGAAAATCTTTGACTCAAAGCAGAACGGCCATAAGGTGCCCGAGGCAGCAATAGACCCATGGAGAAAAGTCGGCTGGAGGACGATGTATTGAATCGGGACGCAATTTGAGTGATCCATCGTCATTAGGTGGCCCTGAACGTTACAATTCACTATCAGTTTTTCGTCCGATTCGAAAATCTTTTAGTCACAGCAGAACGGCCATAAGGTGCCCGAGGCAGCAATAGACCCATGGAGACAAGTCTGCTGGAGTACGATGTATTGAATCGGGACGCAATTTGAGTGATCGATCGTCATTAGGTGGCCCTGAACGTTACAATTCACTTTCAGTTTTTCGTCCGATTTGAAAATCTTTGACACACAGCATAACGGCCATAAGGTGCCCGAGGCAGCAATACACCTATGGAGACAAGTCGGCTGGAGGACGATGTATTGAATCGGGACACAATTTAAGTGATCCATCGTCATTAGGTGGCCCTGAAAGTTACAATTCACTATCAGTTTTTCGTCAGATTCGAAAATCTTTGTCTCACAGCAGAACGGCCATAAGGTGCCCGAGGCAGCAATGGACCCATGGAGACAAGTCGGCTGGAGGACGATGTATTAAATCGGGACGCAATTTGTGTGATCCATCGTCATTAGGTGGCCCAGAATGTTACAATTCACTATCAGTTTTTCGTCCGATTCGAAAATCTTTGACTCACAGCAGAACGGCCATAAGGTGCTCGAGGCAGCAATAGACCCATGGAGACAAGTCTGCTGGAGGACGATGTATTGAATCGAGACGCAATTTGAGTGTTCCATCGTCATTAGGAAGCCCTGAACGATATAATTAATTATCAGTTTTTCGTCACATTCGATAATCTAGACTCGCGGGAGAACGACCATAAGGTGCTGAGGCAGCAATAGACCCATGGAGACAAGTCGGTTGGAGGACGAGGTATTGAATCGGGACGCAATTTGAGTGATCAATCGTCATTAGGTGGCCCTGAATGTTACAATTCACTATCAGTTTTTCGTCCGATTCGAAAATCTTTGACTCACAGCAGAACGGCCATAAGGTGCCCGAGGCAGCAATAGACCCATGGAGACAAGTCTGCTGGAGGACGTTGTATTGAATCGGGACGCAATTTGAGTATTCCATCGTCATTAGGAGACCCTGAACGTTACAATTCACTATCTGTTTTTCGTCCGATTCGAAAATCTTTTAGTCACAGCAGAACGGCCATAAGGTGCCCGAGGCAGCAATAGACCCATGGAGACAAGTCTGCTGGAGTACGATGTATTGATCCTGGACGCAATTTGAGTGATCGATCGTCATTAGGTGGCCCTGAACGTTACAATTCACTTTCAGTTTTTCGTCCGATTTTAAAATCTTTGACACACAGCATAACGGCCATAAGGTGCCCGAGGCAGCAATACACCTATGGAGACAAGTCGGCTGGAGGACGATGTATTGAATCGGGACACAATTTGAGTGATCCATCGTCATTAGGTGGCCCTGAATGTTACAATTCACTATCAGTTTCTCGTCAGATTCGAAAATCTTTGTCTCACAGCAGAACGGCCATAAGGTGCCCGAGGCAGCAATAGACCCATGGAGACAAGTCGGCTGGAGGACGATGTATTAAATCGGGACGCAATTTGTGTGATCCATCGTCATTAGGTGGCCCAGAATGTTACAGTTCTCTATCAGTTTTTCGTCCGATTCGAAAATCTTTGACTCACAGCAGAACGGCCATAAGGTGCCCGAGGCAGCAATAAACCCATGGATACAAGTCGGCTGGAGGACGATGTATTGAATCGGGACGCAATTTGAGTGATCCATCGTCATTAGGTGGCCCTGAATGTTACAATTCACTATCAGTTTTTCGTCTGATTGGAAAATCTTTGACTCACAGCAGAACAGCCATAAGGTGCCCGAGGCAGCAACAGACCCAAGGAGACAAGTCTGCTGGAGGACGATGTATTGAATCGGGACGCAATTTGAGTGTTCCATCGTCATTAGGAGGCCCTGAATGTTACAATTCACTATCAGTTTTTCGTCCCATTCGACAATCTGGACTCACGGGAGAACGACCATAAGGTGCCCGAGGCAGCTATAGACCCATGGAGACAAGTCTGCTGGAGGACGATGTATTGCATTGGGACGCCATTTGAGTGTTCCACTGCATTAGGAGGCCCTGAACGTTACAGTTCACTATCAGTTTTTCGTCCGATTCGAAAATCTTTGACTCACAGCAGAACGGCATTAAGGTGCCCGAGGCAGCAATAGACCCATGGAGACAAGTCGGCTGGAGGACGATGTATTGAATCGGGACGCAATTTGAGTGATCCATCGTCATTAGATGGCCCTGAAAGTTACAATTCACTATCAGTTTTTCGTCCGATTCGAAAATCTTTGACTCACAGCAGAACGGCCATAAGGTGCGCGAGGCAGCAATAGACCCATGGAGACAAGTCTGCTGGAGGACGATGTATTGAATCGGGACGCAATTTGAGTGATCCATCGTCATTCGGTGGCCCAGAACGTTACAATTCACTATCAGTTTTTCGTCCGATTGGAAAATCTTTGACTCACAGCAGAACGGCCATAAGGTGCCCGAGGCAGCAATAGACCCATGGAGACAAGTCGGCTGGAGGACGATGTATTGAATCGGGACGCAATTTGAGTGATCCATCGTCATTAGGTGGCCCTGAATGTTACAAATCACTATCAGTTTTTCGTCCGATTCGAAAATCTTTGACTCACAGCAGAACGGCCATAAGGTGCCCGAGGCAGCAATAGACCCATGGAGACAAGTCTGCTGGAGGACGATGTATTGAATCGGGACGCAATTTGAGTGTTCCATCGTCATTAGGAGGCCCTGAACGTTACAATTCACTATCAGTTTTTCGTCCGATTCGAAAATCTTTTAGTCACAGCAGAACGGCCATAAGGTGCCCGAGGCAGCAATAGACCAATGGAGACAAGTCTGCTGGAGGACGATGTATTGAATCGAGACGCAATTTGAGTGTTCCATCGTCATTAGGAAGCCCTGGACGATATAATTAATTATCAGTTTTTCGTCACATTCGATAATCTAGACTCACGGGAGAACGACCATAAGGTGCCGAGGCAGCAATAGACCCATGGAGACAAGTCGGTTGGAGGACGAGGTATTGAATCGGGACGCAATTTGAGTGATCAATCGTCATTAGGTGGCCCTGAATGTTACAATTCACTATCAGTTTTTCGTCCGATTCGAAAATCTTTGACTCACAGCAGAACGGCCATAAGGTGCCCGAGGCAGCAATAGACCCATGGAGACAAGTCTGCTGGAGGACGTTGTATTGAATCGGGACGCAATTTGAGTGTTCCATCGTCATTAGGAGACCCTGAACGTTACAATTCACTATCTGTTTTTCGTCCGATTCGAAAATCTTTTAGTCACAGCAGAACGGCCATAAGGGGACCCGAGGCAGCAATAGACCCATGGAGACAAGTCTGCTGGAGTACGATGTATTGATCCTGGACGCAATTTGAGTGATCGATCGTCATTAGGTGGCCCTGAACGTTACAATTCACTTTCAGTTTTTCGTCCGATTTGAAAATCTTTGACACACAGCATAACGGCCATAAGGTGCCCGAGGCAGCAATACACCTATGGAGACAAGTCGGCTGGAGGACGATGTATTGAATCGGGACACAATTTGAGTGATCCATCGTCATTAGGTGGCCCTGAATGTTACAATTCACTATCAGTTTTCCGTCAGATTCGAAAATCTTTGTCTCACAGCAGAACGGCCATAAGGTGCCCGAGGCAGCAATAGACCCATGGAGACAAGTCGGCTGGAGGACGATGTATTAAATCGGGACGCAATTTGTGTGATCCATCGTCATTAGGTGGCCCAGAATGTTACAGATCTCTATCAGTTTTTCGTCCGATTCGAAAATCTTTGACTCACAGCAGAACGGCCATAAGGTGCCCGAGGCAGCAATAAACCCATGGAGACAAGTCGGCTGGAGGACGATGTATTGAATCGGGACGCAATTTGAGTGATCCATCGTCATTAGGTGGCCCTGAATGTTACAATTCACTATCAGTTTTTCGTCTGATTGGAAAATCTTTGACTCACAGCAGAACAGCCATAAGGTGCCCGAGGCAGCAACAGACCCAAGGAGACAAATCTGCTGGAGGACGATGTATTGAATCGGGACGCAATTTGAGTGTTCCATCGTCATTAGGAGGCCCTGAATGTTACAATTCACTATCAGTTTTTCGTCCCATTCGACAATCTGGACTCACGGGAGAACGACCATAAGGTGCCCGAGGCAGCTATAGACCCATGGAGACAAGTCTGCTGGAGGACGTTGTATTGAATCGGGACGCAATTTGAGTTTTCCATCGTCATTAGGAGACCCTGAACGTTACAATTCACTATCTGTTTTTCGTCCGATTCGAAAATCGTTTAGTCACAGCAGAACGGCCATAAGGTGCCCGAGGCAGCAATAGACCCATGGAGACAAGTCTGCTGGAGGACGATGTATTGAATCGGGACGCAATTTGAGTGATCCATCGTCATTAGGTGGTCCTGAACGTTACAATTCACTATCAGTTTTCCGTCCCATTCGATAATCTAGACTCACAGCAGAAGGGCCATAAGGTGCCCGAGGCAGCAAGATACCCATGGAGACAAGTCTGCTGGAGGACGATGTATTGAATCGGGACGCAATTTGAGTGTTCCATCGTCATTAGGAGGTCCTGAATGTTACAAATCACTATCAGTTTTTCGTCCGATTCGAAAATCTTTGACTCACTGGAGAACGGCCATAAGGTGCGCGAGGCAGCAATAGACCCATGGAGACAAGACTGCTGGAGGACGATGTATTGAATCGGAACGCAATTTGAGTGATCCATCGTCATTTGGTGGCCGTGAACGTTACAATTCACTATCAGTTTTTCGTCCGATTGGAAAATCTTCGACTCACAGCAGAACGGCCATAAGGTGCCCGAGGCAGCAATAGACCCATGGAGACAAGTCGGTTGGAGGACGATGTATTGAATCGGGACGCAATTTGAGTGATCCATCGTCATTAGGTGGCCCTGAAAGTTACAATTCACTATCAGTTTTTCGTCCGTTTCGAAAATGTTTGACTCACAGCAGAACGGCCATAAGGTGCCCGAGGCACAATAGACCCATGGAGACAAGTCTGCTGGAGGACGATGTATTGAATCGGGACACAATTTGAGTGATCCATCGTCATTAGGTGGCCCTGAATGTTACAATTCACTATCAGTTTTTCGTCAGATTCGAAAATCTTTGTCTCACAGCAGAACGGCCATAAGGTGCCCGAGGCAGCAATAGACCCATGAAGACAAGTCTGCTAGAGGAAGATGTATTGAATCGAGAAGCAATTTGAGTGTTCCATCGTCATTAGGAGGGCCTGAACGTTGCAATTCACCTTCTGTTTTTCTTCCGATTCGAAAATCTTTGACTCACAGCAGAACGGCCATAAGGTGCCCGAGGCAGCAATAGACCCATGGAGACAAGTCTGCTGGAGGACGATGTATGGAATCGGGACGCAATTTGAGTGTTCCATCGTCATTAGGAGGCCCTGAATGTTACAATTCACTATCAGTTTTTCGTCCGATTCGAAAATCTTTGAGTCACAGCAGAACGGCCTTAGGGTGCCCGAGGCAGCAATAAACCCATGGAGGCAAGTCTGCTGGAGGACGATGTATTGAATCGGGACGCAATTTGAGTGATCCATCGTCATTAGGTTGCCCTGAACGTTACAATTCACTATCAGTGTTTCGTCCGATTCGAAAATCTTTGACTCACAGCAGAACGGCCATAAGGTGCCCGAGGCAGCAACAGACCCATGGAGACAAGTCTGCTGGAGGACGATGTATTGAATCGGGACGCAATTTGAGTGTTCCATCGTCATTAGGAGGCCCTGAATGTTATAATTCACTATCAGGTTTTCGTCCCATTCGACAATATAGACTCACGGGAGAACGACCATAAGGTGCCCGAGGCAGCAATAGACCCATGGAGACAAGTCGGCTGGAGGACGATGTATTGAATCGGGACGCAATTTGAGTGATCCATCGTCATTAGGTGGCCCTGAACGTTACAATTCACTATCAGTTTTTCGTCCGATTCGACAATCTTTGACTAACAGCAGAACGGCCATAAGGTGCCCGAGGCAGCAATAGACCCATGGAGACAAGTCTGCTGGAGGACGATGTATTGAATCGGGACGCAATTTGAGTGTTCCATCGTCATTAGGAGGCCCTGAACGTTACAATTCACTATCAGATTTTCGTCCGATTCGAAAATCTTTGACTCACAGCAGAACGGCCATAAGGTGCTCGAGGCAGCAATAGACCCATGGAGACAAGTCTGCTGGAGGACGATGTACTGAATCGAGACGCAATTTGAGTGTTCCATCGTCATTAGGAAGCCCTGATTGTTACAATTAACTATCAGTTTTTCGTCCCATTCGATAATCTAGACTCACGGGAGAACGACCATAAGGTGCCCGAGGCAGCAATAGACCCATGCAGACAAGTCGGCTGGAGGACGATGTATTGAATCAGGACGCAATTTGAGTGATACATCGTCATTAGGTGGCCCTGAAAGTTTCAATTCACTATCAGTTTTTCATCCGTTTCGAAAATCTTTGACTCACAGCAGAACGGCCATAAGGTGCCCGAGGCAGCAATAGACCCATGGAGACAAGTCTGCTGGAGGACTATGTATTGAATCGGGACGCAATTTGAGTGATCCATCGACATTAGGTGGCCCTGAACGTTACAATTCACTATCAGTTTTTCGTCCGATTCGACAATCTTTGACTAACAGCAGAACGGCCATAAGGTGCCCGAGGCAGCAATAGACCCATGGAGACAAGTCTGCTGGAGGACGATGTATTGAATCGGGACTCAATTTAAGTGTTCCATCGTCATTAGGAGGCCCTGAACGTTACAATTCACTATCAGATTTTCGTCCGATTCGAAAATCTTTGACTCACAGCAGAACGGCCATAAGGTGCTCGAGGCAGCAATAGACCCATGGAGACAAGTCTGCTGGAGGACGATGTACTGAATCGAGACGCAATTTGAGTGTTCCATCGTCATTAGGAAGTCCTGATTGTTACAATTAACTATCAGTTTTTCGTCCCATTCGATAATCTAGACTCACGGGAGAACGACCATAAGGTGCCCAAGGCAGCAATAGACCCATGGAGACAAGTCGGCTGGAGGACGATGTATTGAAACAGGACGCAATTTGAGTGATACATCGTCATTAGGTGGCCCTGAAAGTTTCAATTCACTATCAGTTTTTCGTCCGTTTCGAAAATCTTTGACTCACAGCAGAACGGCCATAAGGTGCCCGAGTCAGCAATAGTCCCATGGAGACAAGTCTGCTGGAGGACGATGTATTGAATCGGGACGCAATTTGAGTGATCCATCGTCATTAGGAAGCCCTGAATGTTACAATTCACTATCAGTTTTTCGTCCGATTCGAAAATCTTTGAGTCACAGCAGAACGGCCTTAGGGTGCCCGAGGCAGCAATAAACCCATAGAGACAAGTCTGCTGGAGGACGATGTATTGAATCGGGACGCAATTTGAGTGATCCATCATCATTAGGTGGCCCTGAACGTTACAATTCACTATCAGTTTTTCGTCCGATTCGAAAATCTTTGACTCACAGCAGAACGGCCATAAGGTGCCCGAGGCAGCAATAGCCCCTTGGAGCCAAGTCTGCTGGAGGACGATGTATTGAATCGGGACGCAATTTGAGTGATCCATCGTCATTAGGTTGCCCTGAACGTTACAATTCACTATCAGTTTTTCGTCCGATTCGAAAATCTTTGACTCACAGCAGAACGGCCATAAGGTGCCCGAGGCAGCAATAGACCCATGGAGACATGTCGGCTGGAGGACGATGTATTGATTCGGGACGCAATTTGAGTGATCCATCGTCATTAGGTGAAACTGAATGTTACAATTCACTATCAGTTATTCGTCCGATTCGAAAATCTTTGACTCACAGCAGAACGGCCATAAGGTGCCCGAGGCAGCAATAGACCCATGGAGACAAGTCGGCTGGAGGACGATGTATTGAATCGGGACGCAATTTGAGTGATCCATCGTCATTAGGTGGCCCTGAATGTTACAATTCACTATCAGTTTTTCGTCCGATTCGAAAATCTTTGACTCACAGCAGAACAGCCATAAGGTGCCCGAGGCAGCAACAGACCCATGGAGACAAGTCTGCTGGGGGACGATGTATTGAATCGGGACGCAATTTGAGTGTTCCATCGTCATTAGGAGGCCCTGAATGTTACAATTCACTATCAGTTTTTCGTCCCATTCGACAATCTAGACTCACGGGAGAACGACCATAAGGTGCCCGAGGCAGCAATAGACCAATGGAGACAAGTCTGCTGGAGGACGAGGTATTGAATCAAGACGCAATTTGAGTGTTCCATCGGCATTAGGAGGCCCTGAACGTTACAATTCACTATCAGTTATTCGTCCGATTCGAAAATCTTTGACTCACAGCAGAACGGCCATAATGTGCCCGAGGCAGCAATAGACCCATGGAGTCAAGTAGGCTGGAGGACGATGGATTGAATCGGGACGCAATTTGAGTGATCCATCGTTATTAGGTGGCCCTGCACGTTACAATTCACTATCAGTTTTTCGTCCGATTCGAAAATCTTTGACTAACAGCAGAACGGCCATAAGGTGCCCGAGGCAGCAATAGACCCATGGAGACAAGTCTGCTGGAGGACGAGGTATTGAATCAAGACGCAATTTGAGTGTTCCATCGGCATTAGGAGGCCCTGAACGTTACAATTCACTATCAATTATTCGTCCGATTCGATAATCTTTGACTCACAGCAGAACGGCCATAAGGTGCCCGAGGCAGCAATAGACCCATGGAGACAAGTCGGCTGGAGGACGATGTATTGAATCGGGACGCAATTTGAGTGATCCATCGTCATTAGGTGGCCCTGAATGTTACAATTCACTATCAGTGTTTCGTCCGATTCGAAAATCTTTGATTCACAGCAGAACGGCCATAAGGTAACCGAGGCAGCAATAGACCCATGGAGACAAGTCGGCTGGAGGACGATGTAATGAATCGGGACGGAATTTGAGTGATCCATCGTCATTAGGTGGACCTGAATGTTACAATTCACTATCAGTTTTTCGTCCGATTCGAAAATCTTTGACTCGCAGCAGAACGGCCATAAGGTGCCCGAGGCAGCAAAAGACCCATGGAGTCAAGTCGGCTGGAGGACGATGTATTGAATCGGGACGCAATTTGAGTGATCCATCGTCATTAGGTGGCCCTGAACGTTACAATTCACTATCAGTTTTACGTCTCATTCGATAATCTAGACTCACAGCAGAACAGCCATAAGGTGCCCGAGGCAGCAATAGACCCATGGAGTCAAGTCGGCTGGAGGACGATGTATTGAATCGGGACGCAATTTGAGTGATCCATCGTCATTAGGTGGCCCTGAACGTTACGATTCTCTATCAGTTTTTCGTCCGATTCGAAAATCTTTGACTAACAGCAGAACGGCCATAAGGTGCCCGAGGCAGCAATAGACCCATGGAGACAAGTCTGCTGGAGGACGATGTATTGAATCGGGACGCAATTTAAGTGATCCATCGTCATTAGGTGGCCCTGAACGATAAAATTCACTATCAGTTTTTCGTCCGATTCGAAAATCTTTGATTCACAGCAGAACGGCCATAAGGTAACCGAGGCAGCAATAGACCCATGGAGACAAGTCGGCTGGAGGACGATGTATTGAATCGGGACGCAATCTGAGTGATCCATCGTCATTAGGTTGCCCTGAATGTTACAATTCACTATCAGTTTTTCGTCCGATTCGAAAATCTTTGACTCACAGCAGAACGGCCATAAGGTGCCCGAGGCAGCAATAGACCCATGGAGACAAGTCGGCTGGAGGACGATGTATTGAATCGGGACGCAATTTGAGTGATCCATCGTCATTAGGTGGCGCTGAACGTTACAATTCTCTATCAGTTTTTCGTCCGATTCAAAAATCTTTGACTAACAGCAGAACGGCCATAAGGTGCCCGAGGCAGCAATAGACCCATGGAGACAAGTCTGCTGGAGGACGATGTATTGAATCGGGACGCAATTTAAGTGATCCATCGTCATTAGGTGGCCCTGAACGTTACAATTAACTATCAGTTTTTCGTCCGATTCGAAAATCTTTGACTCACAGCAGAACGGCCATAAGGTGCCCGAGGTAGCAATAGACCCATAGAGACAAGTCGGCTGGAGGACGATGTATTAAATCGGGACGCAATCTGAGTGATCCATCGTCATTAGGTTGCCCTGAATGTTACAATTCACTATCAGTTTTTCGTCCGATTCGAAAATCTTTGACTAACAGCAGAACGGCCATAAGGTGGCCGAGGCAGCAATAGACCCATGGAGACCAGTCGGCTGGAGGACGATGTATTCAATCGGGACGCAATTTGAGTGATCCATCGTCATTAGGTGGCCCTGAATGTAACAATTCACTATCAGTTTTTCGTCCGATTCGAAAATCTTTGACTCACAGCAGAACGGCCATAAGGTGCCCGAGGCAGCAATAGACCCATGGAGACAAGTCTGCTGGAGGACGATGTATTGAATCGGGACGCAATTTGAGTGTTCCATCGTCATTAGGAGGACCTGAATGTTACAATTAACTATCAGTTTTTCGTCCCATTCGATAATCTAGACTCACAGCAGAACGGCCATAAGGTGCCCGAGGCAGCAATAGACCCATGGAGACAAGTCTGCTGGAGGACGATGTATTGAATCGGGACGCAATTTGAGTGTTCCATCGTCATTAGGAGGCCCTGAATGTTACAATTAACTATCAGTTTTTCGTCCCATTCGATAATCTAGACTCACGGGAGAACAACCATAAGGTGCCCGAGGCAGCAATAGACCCATGGAGACAAGTCTGCTGGAGGACGATGTATTGAATCGGGACGCAATTTGAGTGATCCATAGTCATTAGGTGGCCCTGATCGTTACAATTCACTATCAGTTTTTCGTCCGATTCTGCTGGAGGACGATGTATTGAATCGGGACGCAATTTGAGTGTTCCATCGTCATTAGGTGGCCCTGAACGTTACAATTCACTATAAGTTTTTCGTCCCATTCGATAATCTAGACTCACAGCAGAACGGCCATAAGGTGCCCTAGGCAGCAATAGACCCATGGAGTCAAGTCGGCTGGAGGACGATGTATTGAATCGGGACGCAATTTGAGTGATCCATCGTCATTAGGTGGCCCTGAACGTTACAATTCACTATCAGTTTTTCGTCCGATTCGAAAATCTTTGACTCACAGCAGAACGGCCATAAGGTGCCCGAGGCAGCAATAGACCCATGGAGACAAGTCGGCTGGAGGACGATGTATTGAATCAGGACACAATTTGGGTGATACATCGTCATTAGGTGGCCCTGAAAGTTACAATTCACAATCAGTTTTTCGTCCGATTCGAAAATCTTTGACTAACAGCAGTACGGCCATAAGGTGCCCGAGGCAGCAATAGACCCATGGAGACAAGTCTGCTGGAGGACGATGTATTGAATCGGGACGCAATTTGAGTGATGCATCGTCATTAGGTGGCCCTGAACGTTACAATTCACTATCAGCTTTTCGTCCCATTCGATAATCTAGACTCACAGCAGAACGGCCATAAGGTGCCCTAGGCAGCAATAGACCCATGGAGTCAAGTCGGCTGGAGGACGATGTATTGAATCGGGACGCAATTTGAGTGATCCATCATCATTAGGTGGCCCTGAACGTTACAATTCACTATCAGTTTTTCGTCCGATTCGAAAATCTTTGACTCACAGCAGAACGGCCATAAGGTGCCCGAGGCAGCAATAGATCCATGGAGACAAGTCGGCTGGAGGACGATGTATTGAATCGGGACGCAATTTGAGTGATCCATCGTCATTACGTAGCCCTGAATGTTAAAATTCACTGTCAGTTTTTCGTCCGATTAGAAAATCTTTGACTCACAGCAGAACGGCCATAAGGTGCCCGAGGCAGCAATAGACCCATGGAGACAAGTCGGCTGGAGGACGATGTATTGAATCGGGACGCAATTTGAGTGATCCATCGTCCTTAGGTGACCCTGAATGTTACAATTCAATATCAGTTTTTCGTCCGATTCGAAAATCTTTGACTCACAGCAGAACGGCCATAAGGTGCCCGAAGCAGCAATAGACCCATGGAGACAAGTCTGCTGGAGGACGATGTATTGAATCGGGACGCAATTTGAGTGTTCCATCGTCATTAGGAGGCCCTGAATGTTACAATTCACTATCAGTTTTTCGACCCATTCGACAATCTAGACTCACGGGAGAACGACCATAAGGTGCCCGAGGCAGCAATAGACCAATGGAGACAAGTCTGCTGGAGGACGATGTATTGAATCGGGACGCAATTTGCGTGTTCCATCGGCATTAGGAGGCCCTGAACGTTACAATTCACTATCAGTTATTCGTCCGATTCGAAAATCTTTGACTCACAGCAGAACAGCCATAAGGTGCCCGAGGCAGCAATAGACCCATGGAGACAAGTCGGCTGGAGGACGATGTATTGAATCAGGACGCAATTTGGGTGATACATCGTCATTAGGTGGCCCTGAAAGTTACAATTCACAATCAGTTTTTCGTCCGATTCGAAAATCTTTGACTCACAGCAGAACGGCCATAAGGTGCCCGAGGCAGCAATAGACCCATGGAGACAAGTATGCTGGAGGACGATGTATTGAATCGGGACGCAATTTGAGTGATGCATCGTCATTAGGTGGCCCTGAACGTTACAATTCACTATCAGTTTTTCGTCCCTTTCGATAATTTAGACTCACAGCAGAACGGTCATAAGGTGCCCTAGGCAGCAATAGACCCATGGAGTCAAGTCGGCTGGAGGACGATGTATTGAATCGGGACGCAATTTGAGTGATCCATCGTCATTAGGTGGCCCTGAACGTTACAATTCACTATCAGTTTTTCGTCCGATTCGAAAATCTTTGACGCACAGCAGAACGGCCATAAGGTGCCCGAGGCAGCAATAGACCCATGGAGACAAGTCGGCTGGAGGACGATGTATTGAATCGGGACGCAATTTGAGTGATCCATCGTCATTACGTAGCCCTGAATGTTACAATTCACTATCAGTTTTTCGTCCCATTCGACAATCAAGACTCACGGGAGAACGACCATAAGGTGCCCGAGGCAGCAATAGACCAATGGAGACAAGTCTGCTGGAGGACGAGGTATTGAATCGGGACGCAATTTGAGTGTTCCATCGGCATTAGGAGGCCCTGAACGTTACAATTCACTATCAGTTATTCGTCCGATTCGAAAATCTTTGACTCACAGCAGAATGGCCATAAGGGGCCCGACGCAGCAATAGACCCATGGAGACAAGTCGGCTGGAGGACGATGTATTGAATCGGGACGCAATTTGAGTGATCCATCGTCATTAGGTGGCCCTGAATGTTACAATTCACTATCAGTTTTTCGTCCGATTCGAAAATCTTTGTCTCACAGCAGAACAGCCATAAGGTGCCCGAGGCAGCAACAGACCCATGGAGACAAGTCTGCTGGAGGACGATGTATTGAATCGGGACGCAATTTGAGTGTTCCATCGTCATTAGGAGGCCCTGAATGTTACAATTCACTATTAGTTTTTCGTCCCATTCGACAATCTAGACTCACGGGAGAACGACTATAAGGTGCCCGAGGCAGCTATAGACCCATGGAGACAAGTCTGCTGGAGGACGATGTATTGCATCGGGACGCCATGTGAGTGTTCCATCGTCATTAGGAGGCCCTGAACGTTACAGTTCACTATCAGTTTTTCGTCCGATTCGAAAATCTTTGACTCACAGCAGAACGGCCATAAGGTGCCCGAGGCAGCAATAGACCCATGGAGACAAGTCGGCTGGAGGACGATGTATTGAATCGGGACGCAATTTGAGTGATCCATCGTCATTAGGTGGCTCTGAATGTTACAATTCACTATCAGGTTTTCGTCCGATTCGAAAATCTTTGACTCACAGCAGAACGGCCATAAGGTGCCCGAGGCAGCAATAGACCCATGGAGACAAGTCGGCTGGAGGACGATGTATTGAATCAGGACGCAATTTGGGTGATACATCGTCATTAGGTGGCCCTGAAAGTTACAATTCACAATCAGTTTTTCGTCCGATTCGAAAATCTTTGACTCACAGCCGAACGGCCATAAGGTGCCCGAGGCAGCAATAGACTCATGGAGACAAGTCTGCTGGAGGACGATGTATTGAATCGGGACGCAATTTGAGTGATGCATCGTCATTAGGTGGCCCTGAACGTTACAATTCACTATCAGTTTTTCGTCCCATTCGATAATTTAGACTCACAGCAGAACGGTCATAAGGTGCCCTAGGCAGCAATAGACCCATGGAGTCAAGTCGGCTGGAGGACGATGTATTGAATCGGGACGCAATTTGAGTGATCCATCGTCATTAGGTGGCCCTGAACGTTACAATTCACTATCAGTTTTTCGTCCGATTCGAAAATCTTTGACTCACAGCAGAACGGCCATAAGGTGCCCGAGGCAGCAATAGACCCATGGAGACAAGTCGGCTGGAGGACGATGTATTGAATCGGGACGCAATTTGAGTGATCCATCGTCATTACGTAGCCCTGAATGTTACAATTCACTATCAGTTTTTCGTTCGATTCGAAAATCTTTGACACAGCAGAACGGCCATAAGGTGCCCGAGGCAGCAATAGACCCATGGAGACAAGTCTGCTGGAGGACGATGTATTGAATCGGGACGCAATTTGAGTGTTCCATCGTCATTAGGAGGCCCTGAATGTTACAATTCACTATCAGTTTTTCGTCCCATTCGACAATCTAGACTCACGGGAGAACGACCATAAGGTGCCCGAGGCAGCAATAGACCAATGGAGACAAGTCTGCTGGACGACGAGGTATTGAATCGGGACGCAATTTGAGTGTTCCATCGGCATTAGGAGGCCCTGAACGTTACAATTCACTATCAGTTATTCGTCCGATTCGAAAATCTTTGACTCACAGCAGAATGGCCATAAGGGGCCAGACGCAGCAATAGACCCATGGTGACAAGTCGGCTGGAGGACGATGTATTGAATCAGGACGCAATTTGAGTCATACATCGTCATTAGGTGGCCCTGAAAGTTACAATTCACAATCAGTTTTTCGTCCGATTCGAAAATCTTTGACTCACAGCAGAACGGCCATAAGGTGCCCGAGGCAGCAGTAGACCCATGGAGACAAGTCGGCTGGAGGACGATGTATTGAATCGGGACGCAATTTGAGTGATCCATCGTCCTTAGGTGGCCCTGAATGTTACAATTCACTATCAGTTTTTCGTCCGATTCGAAAATCTTTGACTCACAGCAGAACGGCCATAAGGTGCCCGAGGCAGCAATAGACCCATGGAGACAAGTCGGCTGGAGGACGATGTATTGAATCGGGACGCAATTTGAGTGATCCATCGTCCTTAGGTGGCCCTGAATGTTACAATTCACTATCAGTTTTTCGTCCGATTCGAAAATCTTTGACTCACAGCAGAACGGCCATAAGGTGCTCGAGGCAGCAATAGACCCATGGAGTCAAGTCGGCTGGAGGACGATGTATTCAATCGGGACGCAATTTGAGTGATCCATCGTCATTAGGTGGCCCTGAACGTTACAATTCACAATCAGTTTTTCGTCCGATTCGAAAATCTTTGACTCACAGCAGAACGGCCATAAGGTGCCCGAGGCAGCAATAGACCCATGGAGACAAGTCTGCTGGAGGACGATGTATTGAATCGGGACGCAATTTGAGTGATGCATCGTCATTAGGTGGCCCTGAACGTTACAATTCACTATCAGTTTTTCGTCCCATTCGATAATCTAGACTCACAGCAGAACGGCCATAAGGTGCCCTAGGCAGCAATAGACCCATGGAGTCAAGTCGGCTGGAGGACGATGTATTGAATCGGGACGCAATTTGAGTGATCCATCGTCATTAGGTGGCCCTGAACGTTACAATTCACTATCAGTTTTTCGTCCGATTCGAAAATCTTTGACTCACAGCAGAACGGCCATAAGGTGCCCGAGGCAGCAATAGACCCATGGAGACAAGTCTGCTGGAGGACGATGTATTGAATCGGGACGCAATTTGAGTGATCCATCGTCATTAGGTGGCCCTGAACGTTACAATTCACTATCAGTTTTTCGTCCGATTAGAAAATCTTTGACTCACAGCAGAACGGCCATAAAGTGCCCGAGGCAGCAATAGACCCATGGAGACAAGTCTGCTGGAGGACGAGGTATTGAATCGGGACGCATTTTGAGTGTTCCATCGGCATTAGGAGGCCCTGACCGTTACAATTCACTATCAGTTATTCGTCCGATTCGAAAATCTTTGACTCACAGCAGAACAGCCATAAGGTGCCCGAGGCAGCAATAGACCCATGGAGACAAGTCGGCTGGAGGACGATGTATTGAATCGGGACGCAATTTGAGTGTTCCATCGTCATTAGGAGGCCCTGAATGTTACAATTCACTATCAGTTTTTCGACCCATTCGACAATCTAGACTCACGGGAGAACGACCATAAGGTGCCCGAGGCAGCAATAGACCAATGGAGACAAGTCTGCTGGAGGACGAGGTATTGAATCGGGACGCAATTTGAGTGTTCCATCGGCATTAGGAGGCCCTGAACGTTACAATTCACTATCAGTTATTCGTCCGATTCGAAAATCTTTGACTCACAGCAGAACAGCCATAAGGTGCCCGAGGCAGCAATAGACCCATGGAGACAAGTCGGCTGGAGGACGATGTATTGAATCAGGACGCAATTTGAGTGATACATCGTCATTAGGTGGCCCTGAAAGTTGCAATTCACTATCAGTTTTTCGTCCGATTCGAAAATCTTTGACTCACAGCAGAACGGCCATAAGGTGCCCGAGGCAGCAATAGACCCATGGAGACAAGTCTGCTGGAGGACGATGTATTGAATCGGGACGCAATTTGAGTGTTCCATCGTCATTAGGAGGCCCTGAATGTTACAATTCACTATCAGTTTTTCGTCCCATTCGACAATCTAGACTCACGGGAGAACGACCATAAGGTGCCCGAGGCAGCAATAGACCAATGGAGACAAGTCTGCTGGAGGACGAGGTATTGACTCGGGACGCAATTTGAATGTTCCATCGCCATTAGGAGGCCCTGAACGTTACAATTCACTATCAGTTATTCGTCCGATTAGAAAATCTTTGACTCACAGCAGAACGGCCATAAGGTGCCCGAGGCAGCAATAGACCCATGGAGACAAGTCGGCTGGAGGACGATGTATTGAATCAGGACGCAATTTGGGTGATACATCGTCATTAGGTGGCCCTGAAAGTTACAATTCACAATCAGTTTTTCGTCCGATTCGAAAATCTTTGACTCACAGCAGAACGGCCATAAAGTGCCCGAGGCAGCAATAGACCCATGGAGACAAGTCTGCTGGAGGACGATGTATTGAATCGGAACGCAATTTGAGTGATGCATCGTCATTAGGTGGCCCTGAACGTTACAGTTCACTATCAGTTTTTCGTCCCATTCGATAATCTAGACTCACAGCAGATCGGCCATAAGGTGCCCTAGGCAGCAATAGACCCATGGAGTCAAGTCGGCTGGAGGACGATGTATTGAATCGGGACGCAATTTGAGTGATCCATCGTCATTAGGTGGCCCTGAACGTTACAATTCACTATCAGTTTTTCGTCCGATTCGAAAATCTTTGACTCACAGCAGAACGGCCATAAGGTGCCCGGGGCAGCAATAGACCCATGGAGACAAGTCGGCTGGAGGACGATGTATTGAATCGGGACGCAATTTGAGTGATCCATCGTCATTAGGTGGCCCTGAATGTTACAATTCACTATCAGTTTTTCGTCCGATTAGAAGATCTTTGACTCACAGCAGAACGGCCATAAGGTGCCCGAGGCAGCAATAGACCCATGGAGACAAGTCGGCTGGAGGACGATGTATTGAATCGGGACGCAATTTGAGTGATCCATCGTCATTAGGTGGCCCTGAATGTAACAATTCACTATCAGTTTTTCGTCCGATTCGAAAATCTTTGACTCACAGCAGAACGGCCATAAGGTGCCCGAGGCAGCAATAGACCCATGGAGACAAGTCTGCTGGAGGACGATGTATTGAATCGGGACGCAATTTGAGTGTTCCATCGTCATTAGGAGGCCATGAATGTTACAATTCACTATCAGTTTTTCGTCCCATTCGACAATCTAGACTCACGGGATTACGACCATAAGGTGCCCGAAGCAGCAATAGACCAATGGAGACAAGTCTGCTGGAGGACGAGGTATTGAATCGGGACGCAATTTGAGTGTTCCATCGGCATTAGGAGGCCCTGAACGTTACAATTCACTATCAGTTATTCGTCCGATTCGAAAATCTTTGACTCACAGCAGAATGGCCATAAGGGGCCCGAGGCAGCAATAGACCCATGGTGACAAGTCGGCTGGAGGACGATGTATTGAATCAGGACGCAATTTGAGTCATACATCGTCATTAGGTGGCCCTGAAAGTTACAATTCACAATCAGTTTTTCGTCCGATTCGAAAATCTTTGACTCACAGCAGAACGGCCATAAGGTGCCCGAGGCAGCAATAGACCCATGGAGACAAGTCGGCTGGAGGACGATGTATTGAATCGGGACGCAATTTGAGTGATCCATCGTCCTTAGGTGGCCCTGAACGTTACAATTCACTATCAGTTTTTCGTCCGATTCGAAAATCTTTGACTCACAGCAGAACGGCCATAAGGTGCCCGAAGCAGCAATAGACCCATTGAGACAAGTCTGCCGGAGGACGATGTATTGAATCGGGACGCAATTTGAGTGTTCCATCGTCATTAGGAGGCCCTGAATGTTACAATTCACTATCAGTTTTTCGACCCATTCGACAATCTAGACTCACGGGTGAACGACCATAGGGTGCCCGAGGCAGCAATAGACCAATGGAGACAAGTCTGCTGGAGGACAAGGTATTGAATCGGGACGCAATTTGAGTGTTCCATCGGCATTAGGAGGCCCTGAACGTTACAATTCACTATCAGTTATTCGTCCGATTCGAAAATCTTTGACTCACAGCAGAAAAGCCATAAGGTGTCCGAGGCAGCAATAGACCCATGGAGACAAGTCGGCTGGAGGACGATGTATTGAATCAGGACGCAATTTGAGTGATACATCGTCATTAGGTGGCCCTGAAAGTTACAATTCACTATCAGTTTTTCGTCCGATTCGAAAATCTTTGACTCACAGCAGAACGGCCATAAGGTGCCCGAGGCAGCAATAGACCCATGGAGACAAGTCTGCTGGAGGACGATGTATTGAATCGGGACGCAATTTGAGTGTTCCATCGTCATTAGGAGGCCCTGAATGTTACAATTCACTATCAGTTTTTCGTCCCATTCGACAATCTAGACTCACGGGAGAACGACCATAAGGTGCCCGAGGCAGCAATAGACCAATGGAGACAAGTCTGCTGGAGGACGAGGTATTGAATCGGGACGCAATTTGAGTGTTCCATCGGCATTAGGAGGCCCTGAACGTTACAATTCACTATCAGTTATTCGTCCGATTCGAAAATCTTTGACTCACAGCAGAACGGCCATAAGGTGCCCGAGGCAGCAATAGACCCATGGAGACAAGTCGGCTGGAGGACGATGTATTGAATCAGGACGCAATTTGAGTGATACATCGTCATTAGGTGGCCCTGAAAGTTACAATTCACAATCAGTTTTTCGTCCGATTCGAAAATCTTTGACTCACAGCAGAACGGCCACAAGGTGCCCGAGGCAGCAATAGACCCATGGAGACAAGTCTGCTGGAGGACGATGTATTGAATCGGGACGCAATTTGAGTGATCCATCGTCATTAGGTGGCCCTGAACGTTACAATTCCCTATCAGTTTTTCGTCCGATTAGAAAATCTTTGACTCACAGCAGAACGGCCATAAGGTGCCGGAGGCAGCAATAGACCCATGGAGACAAGTCGGCTGGAGGACGACGTATTGAATCGGGACGCAATTTGAGTGATCCATCGTCATTAGGTGGCCCTGAATGTAACAATTCACTATCAGTTTTTCGTCCGATTCGAAAATCTTTGACTCACAGCAGAACGGCCATAAGGTGCCCGAGGCAGCAATAGACCAATGGAGACAAGTCTGCTGGAGGACGATGTATTGAATCGGGACGCAATTTGAGTGTTCCATCGTCATTAGGAGTTCCTGAATGTTATAATTTACTATCAGTTTTTCGTCAGATTCGATAATCTAGACTCACAGCAGAACGACCATAAGGTGCCCGAGGCAGCAATAGACCCATGGAGACAAGTCTGCTGGAGGACGAGGTATTGAATCGGGACGCAATTTGAGTGTTCCATCGGCATTAGGAGGCCCTGAACGTTACAATTCACTATCAGTTATTCGTCCGGTTCGAAAATCTTTGACTCACAGCAGAACGGCCATAAGGTGCCCGAGGCAGCAATAGACCCATGGAGACAAGTCTGCTGGAGGACGATGTATTGAATCGGGACGCAATTTGAGTGATCCATCGTCATTAGGAGGCCCTGAATGTTACAATTAACTATCAGTTTTTCGTCCCATTCGATAATCTAGACTCACGGGATAACGACCATAAGGTGCCCGAGGCAGCAATAGACCCATGGAGACAAGTCTGCTGGAGGACGATGTATTGAATCGGGACGCAATATGAGTGATCCATCGTCATTAGGTGGCCCTGATCGTTACAATTCACTATCAGTTTTTCGTCCGATTCTGCTGGAGGACGATGTATTGAATCGGGACGCAATTTGAGTGTTCCATCGTCATTAGGAGGCCCTGAACGTTCCAATTCACTATTAGTTTTTCGTCCGATTCGAAAATCTTTGACTCACAGCAGAACGGCCATAAGGTGCCCGAGGCAGAAATAGACCCATGGAGACAAGTCTGCTGGAGGACGATCTATTTAATCGGGACGCAATTTAAGTGTTCCATCGTCATTAGGAGGCCCTGAACGTTACAATTCACTATCAGTTTTTCGTCCGATTCGAAAATCTTTGACTCACAGCAGAACGGCCATAAGGTGCCCGAGGCAGCAATAGATCCATGGAGTCAAGTCGGTTGGAGGACCATGTATTGAATCGGGACGCTATTTGTGTGGTCCATCGGCATTAGGTAGCCCTGAAAATTACAATTCACTATCAGTTTTTCGTCCGATTCGAAAATCTTTGACTCACAGCAGAACGGCCATAAGGTGCCCGAGGCAGCAATAGACCCATGGAGACAAGTCTGCTGGAGGACGATGTATTGAATCGGGACGCAATTTGTGTGTTCCATCGTCATTAGGAGGCCGTGAACGTTTCAATTCACTATCAGTTTTTCGTCCGATTCGAAAATCTTTGACTCACAGCAGAACGGCCATAAGGTGCCCGAGGCAGCAATAGACCCATGGAGACAAGTCTGCTGGAGGACGAGTTATTGAATCGGGACGCAATTTGAGTGTTCCATCGTCATTAGGAGGCCCTGAACGTTACAATTCACTATCAGTTATTCGTCCGATTCGAAAATCTTTGACTCACAGCAGAAGGGCCATAAGGTGCCCGTGGCAGCAATAGACCCATGGAGACAAGTCTGCTGGAGGACGATGTATTGAATCGGGATGCAATTTGAGTGTTCCATCGTCATTATTAGGCTCTGAATGTTACAATTAACTATCAGTTTTTCGTCCCATTCGATAATCTAGACTCACGGTAGAACGACCATAAGGTGCCCGAGGCAGCAATAGACCCATGGAGACAAGTCTGCTGGAGGACGATGTATTGAATCGGGACGCAATTTGAGTGATCCATCGTCATTAGGTGGCCCTGATCGTTACAATTCACTATCAGTTTTTCGTCCGATTCTGCTGGAGGACGATGTATTGAATCGGGACGCAATTTGAGTGTTCCACCGTCATTAGGAGGCCCTTAACGTTACAATTCACTATTAGTTTTTCGTCCGATTCGAAAATCTTTGACTCACAGCAGAACGGCCATATGGTGCCCGAGGCAGCAATAGACCCATGGAGACAAGTCGGCTGGTAGACGATGTATTGAATCGGGACGCAATTTGTGTGTTCTATCGTCATTAGGAGGCCGTGAACGTTACAATTCACTATCAGTTTTTCGTCCGATACGAAAATCTTAGTGTCACAGCAGAACGGCCATAAGGTGCCCGAGGCAGTAATAGACCCATGGAGACAAGTCGGCTTGAGGACGAAGTATTGAATCGGGACGCAATTTGTGTGGTCCATCGTCATTAGGTAGCCCTGAATGTTACAATTCACTATCAGTTTTTCGTCCGATTCGAAAATCTTTGACTCACACAGAACGGCCATAAGGTGCCCGAGGCAGCAATAGACCCATGGAGACAAGTCGGCTGGAGGACGATGTATTGAATCGGGACGCAATTTGAGTGATCCATCGTCATTAGGTGGCCCTGAATGTTACAATTCACTATCAGTTTTTCGTCCGATTCGAAAATCTTTGACTCACAGCAGAACGGCCATAAGGTGCCCGAGGCAGCAATAGACCCATGGAGACAAGTCTGCTGGAGGACGATGTATTGAATCGGGACGCAATTTGAGTGTTCCATCGTCATTAGGAGGCCCTGAATGTTACAATTCACTATCAGTTTTTCGTCCCATTCGACAATCTAGACTCACGGGAGAACGACCATAAGGTGCCCGAGGCAGCAATAGACCCATGGAGACAAGTCTGCTGGAGGACGAGGTATTGAATCGGGACGCAATTTGAGTGTTCCATCGGCATTAGGAGGCCCTGAAAGTTACAATTCACTATCAGTTATTCGTCCGATTCGAAATCCTTTGACTCACAGCAGAACAGCCATAAGGTGCCCGAGGCAGCAATAGACCCATGGAGACAAGTCGGCTGGAGGACGATGTATTGAATCAGGACGCAATTTGAGTGATACATCGTCATTAGGTGGCCCTGAAAATTACAATTCACTATCAGTTTTTCGTCCCATTCGATAATCTAGACTCACAGCAAAACGGTCATAAGGTGCCCAAGGCAGCAATAGACCCATGGAGTCAAGTCGACTGGAGGACGATGTATTCAATCGGGACGCAATTTGAGTGATCCATCGTCATTAGGTGGCCCTGAACGTTACAATTCACTACCAGTTTTTCGTCCGATTCGAAAATCTTTGACTAACAGCAGAACGGCCATAAGGTGCCCGAGGCAGCAATAGACCCATGGAGACAAGTCGGCTGGAGGACGATGTATTGAATCGGGACGCAAATTGAGTGATCCATCTTCATTAGGTGGCCCTGAATGTTACAATTCACTATCAGTTTTTCGTCCGATTCGAAAATCTTTGACTCACAGCAGAACGGCCATAAGGTGCCCGAGGCAGCAATAGACCCATGGAGACAAGTCTGCTGGAGGACGATGTATTTAATCGGGACGCAATTTGTGTGTTCCATCGTCATTAGGAGGCCGTGAACGTTACAATTCACTATCAGTTTTTCGTCCGATTCGAAAATCTTTGACTCACAGCAGAACGGCCATAAGGTGCCCGAGGCAGCAATAGACCCATGGAGACAAGTCTGCTGGAGGACGAGTTATTGAATCGGGACGCAATTTGAGTGTTCCATCGGCATTAGGAGGCCCTGAACGTTACAATTCACTATCAGTTATTCGTCCGATTCGAAAATCTTTGACTCACAGCAGAACTGCCATAAGGTGCCCGTGGCAGCAATAGACCCATGGAGACAAGTCTGCTGGAGGACGATGTATTGAATCGGGATGCAATTTGAGTGTTCCATCGTCATTATTAGGCTCTGAATGTTACAATTAACTATCAGTTTTTCGTCCCATTCGATAATCTAGACTCACGGTAGAACGACCATAAGGTGCCCGAGGCAGCAATTGACCCATGGAGACAAGTCTGCTGGAGGACGATGTATTGAATCGGGACGCAATTTGAGTGATCCATCGTCATTAGGTGGCCCTGATCGTTACAATTCACTATCAGTTTTTCGTCCGATTCTGCTGGAGGACGATGTATTGAATCGGGACGCAATTTGAGTGTTCCATCGTCATTAGGAGGACCTGAACGTTACAATTCACTATCAGTTTTTCGTCCGATTCGAAAATCTTTGAGTCACAGCAGAACGGCCATAAGTTGCCCGAGGCAGCAATAGACACATGGAGTCAAGTCGACTGGAGGACGATGTATTGAATCGGGAGGCAATTTGTGTGGTACATCGTCATTAGGTAGCCCTGCATGTTACAATTCACTATCAATTTTTCGTCCGATTCGAAAATCTTTGACTCACAGCAGAACGGCCATAAGGTGCCCGAGGCAGCAATAGACCCATGGAGACAAGTCTGCTGGAGGACGATGTATTGAATTGGGACGCAATTTGAGTGTTCCATCGTCATTAGGAGGCTCTGAACGTCACAATTCACTATCAGTTTTTCGTCCGATTCGAAAATCTTTGACTCAAAGCAGAACGGCCATAAGGTGCCCGAGGCAGCAATAGACCCATGGAGACAAGTCTGCTGGAGGACGATGTATTGAATCGGGACGCAATTTGAGTGATCGATCGTCATTAGGTGGCCCTGAACGTTAAAATTCACTTTCAGTTTTTCGTCCGATTCGAAAATCTTTGACTCACAGCAGAACGGCCATAAGGTGCCCGAGGCAGCAATAGACCCATGGAGACAAGTCTGCTGGAGGACGAGTTATTGAATCGGGACGCAATTTGAGTGTTCCATCGGCATTAGGAGGCCCCGAACGTTACAATTCACTATCAGTTATTCGTCCGATTCGAAAATCTTTGACTCACAGCAGAACTGCCATAAGGTGCCCGTGGCAGCAATAGACCCATGGAGACAAGTCTGCTGGAGGACGATGTATTGAATCGGGATGCAATTTGAGTGTTCCATCGTCATTATTAGGCTCTGAATGTTACAATTAACTATCAGTTTTTCGTCCCATTCGATAATCTAGACTCACGGTAGAACGACCATAAGGTGCCCGAGGCAGCAATAGACCCATGGAGACAAGTCTGCTGGAGGACGATGTATTGAATCGGGACGCAATTTGAGTGATCCATCGTCATTAGGTGGCCCTGATCGTTACAATTCACTATCAGTTTTTCGTCCGATTCTGCTGGAGGACGATGTATTGAATCGGGACGCAATTTGAGTGTTCCATCGTCATTAGGAGGACCTGAACGTTACAATTCACTATCAGTTTTTCGTCCGATTCGAAAATCTTTGAGTCACAGCAGAACGGCCATAAGGTGCCCGAGGCAGCAATAGACACATGGAGTCAAGTCGACTGGAGGACGATGTATTGAATCGGGAGGCAATTTGTGTGGTCCATCGTCATTAGGTAGCCCTGCATGTTACAATTCACTATCAATTTTTCGTCCGATTCGAAAATCTTTGACTCACAGCAGAACGGCCATAAGGTGCCCGAGGCAGCAATAGACCCATGGAGACAAGTCTGCTGGAGGACGATGTATTGAATTGGGACGCAATTTGAGTGTTCCATCGTCATTAGGAGGCTCTGAACGTCACAATTCACTATCAGTTTTTCGTCCGATTCGAAAATCTTTGACTCACAGCAGAACGGCCATAAGGTGCCCGAGGCAGCAATAGACCCATGGAGACAAGTC
The DNA here is from genome assembly GCF_023864275.1 of Schistocerca cancellata. Lineage (NCBI taxonomy): Eukaryota > Metazoa > Arthropoda > Insecta > Orthoptera > Acrididae > Schistocerca > Schistocerca cancellata. The sequence goes on along the minus strand of NW_026047092.1, from coordinate 3,184,126 downwards.
TGCTGGAGGACGATGTATTGAATCGGGACGCAATTTGAGTGATCGATCGTCATTAGGTGGCCCTGAACGTTAAAATTCACTTTCAGTTTTTCGTCCGATTCGAAAATCTTTGACTCACAGCAGAACGGCCATAAGGTGCCCGAGGCAGCAATAGACCTATGGAGAAAAGTCGGCTGGAGGACGATGTATTGAATCGGGACGCAAGTTGAGTGATCCATCGTCATTAGGTTGCCCTGAACGTTACAATTCACTATCAGATTTTCGTCATATTCGAAAATTTTTGTCTTACAGCAGAACGGCCATAAGGTGCCCGAGGCAGCAATAGACCCATGAAGACAAGTCTGCTGGAGGACGATGTAGTGAATCGAGACGCAATTTGAGTGTTCCATCGTCATTAGGAGGGCCTGAACGTTACAATTCACTATCAGTTTTTCGTCCGATTCGAAAATCTTTGACTCACAGCAGAACGGCCATAAGGTGCACGAGGCACCAATAGACCCATGGAGACAAGTCGGCTGGAGGACGATATATTGAATCGGGACGCAATTTGAGTGATCCATCGTCATTAGGTGGCCCTGAATGTTACAATTCACTATCAGTTTTTCGTCCGATTCGAAAATCTTTGACTCAAAGCAGAACGGCCATAAGGTGCCCGAGGCAGCAATAGACCCATGGAGACAAGTCTGCTGGGGGACGATGTATAGAATCTTGACGCAATTTGAGTGATCCATCGACATTAGGAGGCTCTGAACATTACAATTCACTATCAGTTTTTCTTCCGAATCGAAAATCTTTGACTCACAGCAGAACGGCCATAAGGTACCCGAGGCAGCAATTGACCCATGGAGACAAGTCTGCTGGAGGACGATGTATTGAATCGGGACGCAATTTGAGTGATCCATCGTCATTAGGTGGCCCTGAACGTTACAATTCACTATCAGTTTTTCGTCCCATTCGATAAACTAGACTCACAGCAGAACGGCCATAAATGCCCGAGGCAGCTATAGACCCATGGAGTCAATGTGGCTGGAGGACGATGTATTGAATCGGGACGCAATTTGAGTGATCCATCGTCAGTAGGTGGCCCTGAACGTTACAATTCACTATCAGTTTTTCGTCCGATTCGAAAATCTTTGAGTCACAGCAGAACGGCCATAAGGTGCCCGAGGCAGCAATAGACCCATGGAGACAAGTCTGCTGGAGGACGATGTATTGAATCGGGACGCAATTTGTGTTATCCATCATCATTAGGTGGCCCTGAATGTTACAATTCACTATCAGTTTTTCGTCCGATTCCAAAATCTTAGAGTCACAGCAGAACGGGCATAAGGTGCCCGAGGCAGCAATAGACCCATGGAGACAAGTCTGCTGGAGGACGATGTATTGAATCGGGACGCAATTTGAGTGATCCATCGTCATTAGGTGGCCCTGAGCGTTACAATTCACTATCAGTTTTTCGTCCGATTCGAAAATCTTTGACTCACAGCAGAACGGCCATAAGATGCCCGAGGCAGCAATAGTCCCATGGAGACAAGTCTGCTGGAGGACGATGTATTGAATCGGGACGCAATTTGAGTGTTCCATCGTCATTAGGTGGCCCTGAACGTTACAATTCACTATCAGTTTTTCGTCCGATTCGAAAATCTTTGACTCACAGCAGAACGGCCATAAGATGCCCGAGGCAGCAATAGACCCATGGAGACAAGTCTGCTGAAGGACGAGGTATTGAATCGGGACGCAATTTGAGTGTTCCATCGGCATTAGGAGGCCCTGAACGTTACAATTCACTATCAGTTTTTTGTCCGATTCGAAAATCTTTGACTCACAGCAGAACGGCCATAAGGTGCCCGAGGCAGCAATAGACCCATGGAGACAAGTCTGCTGGAGGACGATGTATTGAATCGGGACGCAATTTGAGTGTTCCATCGTCATTAGGTGGCCCTGAACGTTACAATTCACTATCAGTTTTTCGTCCCATTCGATAATCTAGACTCACAGCAGAAAAGCCATAAGGTGCCCGAGGCAGCAATAGACCCATGGAATCAAGTCGGCTGGAGGACGATGTTTTGAATCGGGACGCAATTTGAGTGATCCATCGTCATTAGGTGGCCCTGAACGTTGCAATTCAGTATCCATCGTCATTAGGTGGCCCTGAACGTTGCAATTCACTATCAGTTTTTCGTCCGATTCGAAAATCTTTGACTCACAGCAGAACGGCCATAAGGTGCCCGAGGCAGCAATAGCCCCATGGAGACAAGTCGGCTGGTGGACGATGTATTGAATCGGGACACAATTTGAGTGATCCATCGTCATTAGGTGGCTCTGAAGGTTACAATTCACTATCAGTTTTTCGTCCGATTCGAAAATGTTTGACTCACAGCAGAATGGCCATAAGGTGTCCGAGGCAGCAATAGACCCATGGAGACAAGTCTGCTGGAGGACGATGTATTGAATCGGGACGCAATTTGAGTGATCCATCGTCATTAGGTGGCCCTGAACGTTACAATTCTCTATCAGTTTTTCGTCCCATTCGATAAACTAGACTCACAGCAGAACGGCCATAAATGCCCGAGGCAGCAATAGACCCATGGAGTCAAGTCGGCTGGAGGACGATGTATTGAATCGGGACGCAATTTGAGTGATCCATCGTCATTAAGTGGCCCTGAACGTTACAATTCACTATCAGTTTTTCGTCCGATTCGTAAATCTTTGACTCACAGCAAAACGGCCATAAGGTGCCCGAGGCAGCAATAGACCCATGGAGACAAGTCGGCTGGATGACGATGTATTGAATCGGGACGCAATTTGAGTGATCCATCGTCATTAGGTGGCCCTGAAAGTTACAATTCACTATCAGTTTTTCGTCCGATTCGAAAATCTTTGACTCACAGCAGAACGGCCATATGGTGCACGATGCAGTAATAGACCCATGGAGACAAGTCTGCTCGAGGACGATGTATTGAATCGGGACGCAATTTGAGTGATCCACCGTCGTTAGGTGGCCCTGAACGTTACAATTCACTATCAGTTTTTCGTCCGATTCCAAAATCTTAGAGTCACAGCAGAACGGGTATAAGGTGCCCGAGGCAGCAATAGCCCCATGGATTCAAGTCGGCTGGAGGACGATGTATTGAATCGGGACGCAATTTGCGTGGTCCATCGTCATTAGGTGGCCCTGTATGTTACAATTCACTATCAGTTTTTCGTCCGATTCGAAAATCTTTGACTCACAGCAGAACGGCCATAAGGTGCCCGAGGCAGCAATAGACCCATGGAGACAAGTCTGCTGGAGGACGATGTATTGAATCGGGACGCAATTTGAGTGATCCATCGTCATTAGGTGTTCCTGAACGTTACTATTCACTATCAGTTTTTCGTCCGATTCGAAATTCTTTGACTCACAGCAGAACGGCCATAAGATGCCCCGAGGCAGCAATAGACCCATGGAGACAAGTCTGCTGGAGGACGATGTATTGAATCGGGACGCAATTTGAGAGTTCCATCGTAATTAGGAGGCTCTGAACGTTACAGTTCACTATCAGTTTTTCGTCCGATTCGAAAATGTTTGACTCACAGCAGAACGGCCATAAGGTGCCCGAGGCAGCAAATGACCCATGGAGACAAGTCGGCTGGAGGACGATGTATTGAATCGGGACGCAATTTGAGTGATCCATCGTCATTAGGTGGCCCTGAAAGTTACAATTCACTATCAGTTTTTCGTCCGATTCGAAAATCTTTGACTCACAGCAGAACGGCCATAAGGTGCCCGAGGCAGCAATAGACCCACGGGGACAAGTCTGCTGGAGGACGATGTATTGAATCGGGACGCAATTTGAGTGATCCATCGTCATTAGGTGGCCCTGAACGTTGCAATTCACTATCAGTTTTTCGTCCGATTCGAAAATCTTTGAATCACAGCAGAACGGCCATAAGGTGCCCGAGGCAGCAATAGCCCCATGGAGACAAGTCGGCTGGTGGACGATGTATTGAATCGGGACACAATTTGAGTGATCCATCGTCATTAGGTGGCCCTGAATGTTACAATTCACTATCAGTTATTCGTCCGATTCGAAAATGTTTGACTCACAGCAGGTGTCCGAGGCAGCAATAGACCCATGGAGACAAGTCTGCTGGAGGACGATGTATTGAATCGGGACGCAATTTGAGTGTTCCATCGTCATTATTTGGCCCTGAACGTTACAATTCACTATCAGGTTTTCATCCCATTCGATAAACTAGACTCACAGCAGAACGGCCATAAGATGCCCGAGGCAGCAATAGACCCGTGCAGTCAAGTCGGCTGGAGGACGATGTATTGAATCGGGACGCAATTTGCGTGGTCCATCGTCATTAGGTGGCCCTGAATGTTACCACTCACTATCAGTTTTTCTTCCGATTCGAAAATCTTTGACTCACAGCAGAACGGCCATAAGGTGCCCGAGGCAGCAATAGAACCATGGAGACAAGTCTGCTGAAGGACGAGGTATTGAATCGGGACGCAATTTGAGTGTTCCATCGGCATTAGGAGGCCCTGAACGTTACAATTCACTATCAGTTTTTTGTCGGATTCGAAAATCTTTGACTCACAGCAGAACGGCCATAAGGTGCCCGAGGCAGCAATAGACCCATGGATTCAAGTCGGCTGGAGGACGATGTATTGAATCGGGACGCATTTTGCGTGGTCCATCGTCATTAGGTGGCCCTGTATGTTACAATTCACTATCAGTTTTTCGTCCGATTCGAAAATGTTTGACTCACAGCAGAACGGCCATAAGGTGCCCGAGGCAGCAATAGCCCCATGGAGACAAGTCGGCTGGTGGACGATGTATTGAATCGGGACACAATTTGAGTGATCCATCGTCATTAGGTGGCCCTGAATGTTACAATTCACTATCAGTTTTTAGCCCGATTCGAAAATGTTTGACTCACAGCAGGTGTCCGAGGCAGCAATAGACGCATGGAGACAAGTCTGCTGCAGGACGATGTATTGAATCGGGACGCAATTTGCGTGGTCCATCGTCATTAGGTGGCCCTGAATGTTACCACTCACTATCAGTTTTTCGTCCGATTCGAAAATCTTTGACTCACAGCAGAACGGCCATAAGGTGCCCGAGGCAGCAATAGACCCATGGAGACAAGTCTGCTGGAGGACGATGTATTGAATCGGGACGCAATTTGAGTGATCCATCGTCATTAGGTGGCCCTGAACGTTACAATTCACTATCAGTTTTTCGTCCGATTCGAAATTCTTTGACTCACAGCAGAACGGCCATAAGGTGCCCCGAGGCAGCAATAGACCCATGGAGACAAGTCTGCTGGAGGACGATGTATTGAATCGGGACGCAATTTGAGTGTTCCATCGTAATTAGGAGGCCCTGAACGTTACAGTTCACTATCAGTTTTCGTCCGATTCGAAAATGTTTGACTCACAGCAGAACGGACATAAGGTGCCCGAGGCAGCAATAGACCCATGGAGACAAGTCGGCTGGAGGACGATGTATTGAATCGGGACGCAATTTGAGTGATCCATCGTCATTAAGTGGCCCTGAAAGTTACAATTCACTATCAGTTTTTCGTCCGATTCGAAAATCTTTGACTCACAGCAGAACGGCCATAAGGTGCCCGAGGCAGCAATAGACCCATGGGGACAAGTCTGCTGGAGGACGATGTATTGAATCGGGACGCAATTGGCTGATCCATCGTCATTAGGTGGCCCTGAACGTTACAATTCACTATCAGTCTTTCGTCCCATTCGATAATCTAGACTCACAGCAGAAAGGCCATAAGGTGCCCGAGGCAGCAATAGACCCATGGAGTCAAGTCGGCTGGAGGACGATGTATTGAATCGGGACGCAATTTGAGTGATCCATCGTCATTAAGTGGCCCTGAAAGTTACAATTCACTATCAGTTTTTCGTCCGATTCGAAAATCTTTGACTCACAGCAGAACGGCCATAAGGTACCCGAGGCAGCAATAGACCCATGGAGACAAGTCTGCCGGAGGACGATGTTTTGAATCGGGACGCAATTGGCTGATCCATCGTCATTAGGTGGCCCTGAACGTTACAATTCACTATCAGTCTTTCGTCCCATTCGATAATCTAGACTCACAGCAGAAAGGCCATAAGGTGCCCGAGGCAGCAATAGACCCATGGAGTCAAGTCGGCTGGAGGACGATGTATTGAATCGGGACGCAATTTGAGTGATCCATCGTCATTAAGTGGCCCTGAAAGTTACAATTCACTATCAGTTTTTCGTCCGATTCGAAAATCTTTGACTCACAGCAGAACGGCCATAAGGTACCCGAGGCAGCAATAGACCCATGGAGACAAGTCTGCCGGAGGACGATGTATTGAATCGGGACGCAATTTGAGTGATCCATCGTCATTAGGTGGCCCTGAATGTTACAATTCACTATCAGTTTTTCGTCCGATTCGAAAATGTTTGACCCACAGCAGAACGGCCATAAGGTGCCCGAGGCAGCAATAGACCCATGGAGACAAGTCTCTGGAGGACGATGTATTAAATCGGGACGCAATTTGAGTGATCCATCGTCATTAGGTGGCCCTGAACGTTACAATTCACTATCAGTTTTTCGTCCCATTCGATAAACTAGACTCACAGCAGAACGGCCATAAGATGCCCGAGGCAGCAATGGACCCATGGAGTCAAGTCAGCTGGAGGACGATGTATTAAATCGGGACGCAATTTGAGTGATCCATCGTCATTAGGTGGCCCTGAATGTTAGAATTAACTATCAGTTTTTCGTCCCACTCGATAATCTAGACTCACGGAAGAACGACCATAAGGTGCCCGAGGCAGCAATAGACCATGGAGACAAGTCTGCTGAAGGACGAGGTATTGAATCAGGACGCAATTTGAGTGTTCCATCGGCATTAGGTGGCCCTGAACGTTACAATTCACTATCAGTTTTTTGTCCGATTCGAAAATATTTGACTCACAGCAGAACGGCCATAAGGTGCCCGAGGCAGCAATAGGCCCATGGAGACAAGTCTGCTGGAGGACGATGTATTGAATCGGGACGCAATTTGAGTGTTCCATCGTCATTAGGAGGCCCTGAACGTTACAATTCACTATCAGTTTTCCGTCCGATTCGAAAATCTTTGACTCACAGCAGAACGGCCGTAAGGTGCCCTAGGCAGCAATAGACCCATGGAGCCAAGTCGGCTGGAGGACGATGTATTGAATCGGGACGCAATTTGAGTGATCCATCGTCATTAGGTGGCCCTGAAAGTTACAATTCATTATCAGTTTTTCGTCCGATTCGAAAATCTTTGACTCACAGCAGAACGGCCATAAGGTGCCCGAGGCAGCAATAGACCCATGGGGACAAGTCTGCTGGAGGACGATGTATTGAATCGGGACGCAATTTGAGTGATCCATCGTCATTAGGTGGCCCTGAACGTTACAATTCACTATCAGTTTTTTGTCCAATTCGAAAATCTTTGACTCACAGCAGAACGGCCATAAGATGCCCGAGGCAGCAATAGACGCAGGGAGACAAGTCTGCTGGAGGACGATGTATTGAATCGGGACGCAATTTGAGTGTTCCATCGTCATTAGGTGGCCCTGAATGTTAGAATTCACTATCAGTTTTCCGTCCGATTCGAAAACCTTTGACTCACAGCAGAACGGCCATAAGGTGCCCGAGGCAGTAATAGACCCATGGGGACAAGTCTGCTGGAGGACGATGTATTGAATCGGGACGCATCGTCATTAGGTGGCCCTGAACGTTACAATTCACTATCAGTTTTTCGTCCCATTCGATAATCTATACTCACAGCAGAAAGGCCATAAGGTACCCGAGGCAGCAATAAACCCATGGAGTCAAGTCGGCTTGAGGACGATGTATTGAATCGGGACGCAATTTGAGTGATCCATCGTCATTAGGTGGCCCTGAATGTTACAATTCACTATCAGTTTTTCGTCCGATTCGAAAATGTTTGACTCACACCAGAACGGCCATAAGGTGCCCGAGGCAGCAATAGACCCATGGAGAGAAGTCTGCTGGAGGACGATGTATTGAATCGGGACGCAATTTGAGTGTTCCATCGTCATTATTTGGCCCTGAACGTTACAATTCACTATCAGTTTTTCGTCCCATTCGATAAACTAGACTCACAGCAGAACGGCCATAAGATGCCCGAGGCAGCAATAGACCCATGCAGTCAAGTCGGCTGGAGGACGATGTATTGAATCAGGACGCAATTTGCGTGGTCCATCGTCATTTGGTGGCCCTGAATGTTACAATTCACTATCAGTTTTTCGTCCGATTCGAAAATCTTTGACTCACAGCAGAACGGCCATAAGGTGCCCGAGGCAGCAATAGACCCATGGAGACAAGTCTGCTGGAGGACGAGGTATTGAATCGGGACGCAATTTGAGTGATCCATCGTCATTAGGTGGCCCTGAACGTTACAATTCACTATCAGTTTTTCGTCCGATTCGAAAATCTTTGACTCACAGCCGAACGGCCATAAGGTGCCCCGAGGCAGCAATAGACCCATGGAGACAAGTCTGCTGGAGGACGATGTATTGAATCGGGACGCAATTTGAGTGATCCATCGTCATTAGGTGGCCCTGGACGTTACAATTCACTATCAGTTTTTCGTCCCATTCGATAATCTATACTCACAGCAGAAAGGCCATAAGGTGCCCGAGGCAGCAATAGACGCATGGAGTCAAGTCGGCTTGAGGACGATGTATTGAATCGGGACGCAATTTGAGTGATCCATCGTCATTAGGTGGCCCTGAATGTTACAATTCACTATCAGTTTTTCGTCCGATTCGAAAATGTTTGACTCACAGCAGAACGGCCATAAGGTGCCCGAGGCAGCAATAGACCCATGGAGACAAGTCTGCTGGAGGACGATGTATTGAATCGGGACGCAATTTGAGTGTTCCATCGTCATTATTTGGCCCTGAACGTTACAATTCACTATCAGTTTTTCGTCCCATTCGATAAACTAGACTCACAGCAGAACGGCCATAAGATGCGCGAGGCAGCAATAGACCCATGCTGTCAAGTCGGCTGGAGGACGATGTATTGAATCGGGACGCAATTTGCGTGGTCCATCGTCATTAGGTGGCCCTGAATGTTACAATTCACTATCAGTTTTTCGTCCGATTCGAAATTCTTTGACTCACAGCAGAACGGCCATAAGGTGCCCCGAGGCAGCAATAGACCCATGGAGACAAGTCTGCTGGAGGACGATGTATTGAATCGGGACGCAATTTGAGTGTTCCATCGTAATTAGGAGGCCCTGAACGTTACAGTTCACTATCAGTTTTTCGTCCGATTCGAAAATGTTTGACTCACAGCAGAACGGCCATAAGGTGCCCGAGGCAGAAATAGACCCATGGAGAGAAGTCGGCTGGAGGACGATGTATTGAATCGGGACGCAATTTGAGTGATCCATCGTCATTAGGTGGCCCTGAAAGTTACAATTCACTATCAGTTTTTCGTCCGATTCGAAAATCTTTGACTCACAGCAGAACGGCCATAAGGTGCCCGAGGCAGCAATAGACCCATGGAGTCAAGTCGGCTGGAGGACGATGTATTGAATCGGGACGCAATTTGAGTGATCCATCGTCATTAAGTGGCCCTGAAAGTTACAATTCACTATCAGTTTTTCGTCCGATTCGAAAATCTTTGACTCACAGCAGAACGGCCATAAGGTGCCCGAGGCAGCAATAGACCCATGGGGACAAGTCTGCTGGAGGCCGATGTATTGAATCGGGACGCAATTGGCTGATCCATCGTCATTAGGTGGCCCTGAACGTTACAATTCACTATCAGTTTTTCGTCCCATTCGATAATCTAGACTCACAGCAGAAAGGCCATAAGGTGCCCGAGGAAGCAATAGACCCATGGAGACAAGTCTGCTGGAGGACGATGTATTAAATCGGGACGCAATTTGAGTGATCCATCGTCATTAGGTGGCCCTGAACGTTACAATTCACTATCAGTTTTTCGTCCCATTCGATAAACTAGACTCACAGCAGAACGGCCATAAGATGCCCGAGGCAGCAATGGACCCATGGAGTCAAGTCGGCTTGAGGACGGTGTATTGAATCGGGACGCCATTTGAGTGATCCATCGTCATTAGGTGGACCTGAATGTTACAATTCACTATCAGTTTTTCGTCCGATTCGAAAATGTTTGACTCACAGCAGAACGGCCATAAGGTGCCCGAGGAAGCAATAGACCCATGGAGACAAGTCTGCTGGAGGACGATGTATTAAATCGGGACGCAATTTGAGTGATCCATCGTCATTAGGTGGCCCTGAACGTTACAATTCACTATCAGTTTTTCGTCCCATTCGATAAACTAGACTCACAGCAGAACGGCCATAAGATGCCCGAGGCAGCAATGGACCCATGGAGTCAAGTCAGCTGGAGGACGATGTATTGAATCGGGACGCAATTTGTGTGGTCCATCGTCATTAGGTGGCCCTGAATGTTACAATTCACTATCAGTTTTTCGTCCGATTCGAAAATCTTTGACTCACAGCAGAACGGCCATAAGGTGCCCGAGGCAGCAATAGCCCCATGGAGACAAGTCGGCTGGAGGACGATGTATTGAATCGGGACGCAATTTGAGTGTTCCATCGTCATTAGGAAGCCCTGAATGTTGCAATTAACTATCAGTTTTTCATCCCATTCGATAATCTAGACTCACGGGAGAACGACTATAAGTGCCCGAGGCAGCAATAGACCCATGGAGACAAGTCTGCTGGAGGACGATGTATTGAATCGGGACGCAATTTGAGTGATCCATCGTCATTAGGTGGCCCTGAACGTTACAATTCACTATCAGTTTTTCGTCCCATTCGATAAACTAGACTCACAGCAGAACGGCCATAAATGCCCGAGGCAGCAATAGACCCATGGAGTCAAGTCGGCTGGAGGACGATGTATTGAATCGGGACGCAATTTGAGTGATCCATCGTCACTAGGTGGCCCTGATCGTTACAATTCACTATCAGTTTTTCGTCCGATTCGTAAATCTTTGACTCACAGCAGAACGGCCATAAGGTCCCCGAGGCAGCAATAGACCCATGGAGACAAGTCTGCTGGAGGACGATGTATTGAATCGGGACGCAATTTGAGTGTTCCATCGTAATTAGGAGGCCCTGAACGTTACAGTTCACTATCAGTTTTTCGTCCGATTCGAAAATGTTTGACTCACAGCAGAACGGCCATAAGGTGCCCGAGGCAGCGATAGACCCGTGGAGACAAGTCTGCTGGAGGACGATGTATTGAATCGGGACGCAATTTGAGTGATCCATCGTCATTAGGTGGCCCTGAAAGTTACAATTCACTATCAGTTTTTCGTCCGATTCGAAAATCTTTGACTCACAGCAGAACGGCCATAAGGTGCCCGATGCAGTAATAGACCCATGGAGACAAGTCTGCTGGAGGACGATGTATTGAATCGGGACGCAATTTGAGTGATCCATCGTCATTAGGTGGCCCTGAACGTTACAATTCACTATCAGTTTTTCGTCCGATTCCAAAATCTTAGAGTCACAGCAGAACGGCCATAAGGTGCCCGAGGCAGCAATAGACCCATGGAGACAAGTTTGCTGGAGGACGATGTATTGAATCGGGACGCAATTTGAGTGATCCATCGTCATTAGGTGGCCCTGAACGTTACAATTCACTATCAGTTTTTCGTCCGATTCGAAAATCTTTGACTCACAGCAGAACGGCCATAAGGTGCCCGAGGCAGCAATAGACCCATGGAGACAAGTCTGCTGGAGGACGATGTATTGAATCGGGACGCAATTTGAGTGTTCCATCGTCATTAGGTGGCCCTGAATGTTGGAATTAACTATCAGTTTTTCGTCCCACTCGATAATCTAGACTCACGGAAGAACGACCATAAGGTGCCCGAGGCAGCAATAGACCCATGGAGACAAGTCTGCTGGAGGACGATGTATTGAATCGGGACGCAATTTGAGTGTTCCATCGGCATTAGGAGGCCTTGAACGTTACAATTCACTATCAGTTTTCCGTCCGATTCGAAAATCTTTGACTCACAGCAGAACGGCCGTAAGGTGCCCTAGGCAGCAATAGACCCATGGAGCCAAGTCGGCTGGAGGACGATGTATTGAATCGGGACGCAATTTGAGTGATCCATCGTCATTAGGTGGCCCTGAAAGTTACAATTCACTATCAGTTTTTCGTCCGATTCGAAAATCTTTGACTCACAGCAGAACGGCCATAAGGTGCCCGAGGCAGCAATAGACCCATGGAGACAAGTCTGCTGGAGGACGATGTATTGAATCGGGACGCAATTTGAGTGATCCATCGTCATTAGGTGGCCCTGAACGTTACAATTCACTATCAGTTTTTCGTCCGATTCGAAATTCTTTGACTCACAGCAGAACGGCCATAAGGTGCCCCGAGGCAGCAATAGACCCATGGAGACAAGTCTGCTGGAGGACGATGTATTGAATCGGGACGCAATTTGAGTGTTCCATCGTAATTAGGAGGCCCTGAACGTTACAGTTCACTATCAGTTTTTCGTCCGATTCGAAAATGTTTGACTCACAGCAGAACGGCCATAAGGTGCCCGAGGCACCAATAGACCCATGGAGACAAGTCGGCTGGAGGACGATGTATTGAATCGGGACGCAATTTGAGTGATCCATCGTCATTAGGTGGCCCTGAAAGTTACAATTCACTATCAGTTTTTCGTCCGATTCGAAAATCTTTGACTCACAGCAGAACGGCCATAAGGTGCCCGAGGCAGCAATAGACCCATGGAGACAAGTCTGCTGGAGGACGATGTATTGAATCGGGACGCAATTTGAGTGTTCCATCGTAACTAGGAGGCCATGAACGTTACAGTTCACTATCAGTTTTTCGTCCGCTTCGAAAATGTTTGACTCACAGCAGAACGGCCATAAGGTGCCCCAGGCAGCAATAGACCCATGGAGACAAGTCTGCTGGAGGACGATGTATTGAATCGGGACGCAATTTGAGTGATCCATCGTCATTAGGTGGCCCCGAACGTTACAATTCACTATCAGTTTTTCGTCCGATTCGAAAATCTTTGACTCACAGCAGAACGGCCATAAGGTGCCAGAGGCAGTAATAGACACATGGGGACAAGTCTGCTGGAGGACGATGTATTGAATCGGGACGCAATTTGCTGATCCATCGTCATTAGGTGGCCCTAGACGTTACAATTCACTATCAGTTTTTCGCCCCATTCGATAATCTAGACTCACAGCAGAAATGCCATAAGGTGCCCGAGGCAGCAATAGACCCATGGAGACAAGTCGGCTGGAGGACGATGTATTGAATCGGGACGCAATTTGAGTGATCCATCGTCATTAGGTGGCCCTGAAAGTTACAATTCACTATCAGTTTTTCATCCGATTCGAAAATCTTTGACTCACAGCAGAACGGCCATAAGGTGCCCGAGGCAGCAATAGACCCATGGAGACAAGTCTGCTGGAGGACGATGTATTGAATCGGGACGCAATTTGAGTGATCCATCGTCATGAGGTGGCCCTGAACGTTACAATTCACTATCAGTTTTTCGTCCGATTCGAAATTCTTTGACTCACAGCAGAACGGCCATAAGGTGCCCCGAGGCAGCAATAGACCCATGGAGACAAGTCTGCTGGAGGACGATGTATTGAATCGGGACGCAATTTGAGTGTTCCATCGTAATTAGGAGGCCCTGAACGTTACAGTTCACTATTAGTTTTTCGTCCGATTCGAAAATGTTTGACTCACAGCAGAACGGCCATAAGGTGCCCGAGGCACCATAGACCCATGGAGACAAGTCGGCTGGAGGACGATGTATTGAATCGGGACGCAATTTGAGTGATCCATCGTCATTAGGTGGCCCTGAAAGTTACAATTCACTATCAGTTTTTCGTCCGATTCGAAAATCTTTGACTCACAGCAGAACGGCCATAAGGTGCCCGAGGCAGCAATAGACCCATGGAGACAAGTCTGCTGGGGGACGATGTATTGAATCGGGACGCAATTTGAGTGATCCATCGTCATTAGGTGGCCCTGAACGTTACAATTCACTAACAGTTTTTCGTCCCATTCGATAATCTAGACTCACAGCAGAACGGCCATAAGGTGCCCGAGGCAGCAATAGACCCATGGAGTCAAGTCGGCTGGAGGACGTTGTATTGAATCGGGACGCAATTTGAGTGATCCATCGTCATTAAGTGGCCCTGAAAGTTACAATTCACTATCAGTTTTTCGTCCGATTCGAAATTCTTTGACTCACAGCAGAACGGCCATAAGGTGCCCCGAGGCAGCAATAGACCCATAGAGACATGTCTGCTGGAGGACGATGTATTGAATCGGGACGCAATTTGAGTGTTCCATCGTAACTAGGAGGCCCTGAACGTTACAGTTCACTATCAGTTTTTCGTCCGCTTCGAAAATGTTTGACTCACAGTAGAACGGCCATAAGGTGCCCCAGGCAGCAATAGACCCATGGAGACAAGTCTGCTGGAGGACGATGTATTGAATCGGGACGCAATTTGAGTGATCCATCGTCATTAGGTGGCCCCGAACGTTACAATTCACTATCAGTTTTTCGTCCGATTCGAAAATCTTTGACTCACAGCAGAACGGCCATAAGGTGCCAGAGGCAGTAATAGACACATGGGGACAAGTCTGCTGGAGGACGATGTATTGAATCGGGACGCAATTTGCTGATCCATCGTCATTAGGTGGCCCTGAACGTTACAATTCACTATCAGTTTTACGCCCCATTCGATAATCTAGACTCACAGCAGAAATGCCATAAGGTGCCCGAGGCAGCAATAGACCCATGGAGACAAGTCGGCTGGAGGACGATGTATTGAATCGGGACGCAATTTGAGTGATCCATCGTTATTAGGTGGCCCTGAACGTTACAATTCACTATCAGTTTTTCGTCCCATTCGATAAACTAGACTCACAGCAGAACGGCCATAAATGCCCGAGGCAGCAATAGACCCATGGAGTCAAGTCGGCTGGAGGACGATGTATTGAATCGGGACGCAATTTGAGTGATCCATCGTCACTAGGTGGCCCTGTCGTTACAATTCACTATCAGTTTTTCGTCCGATTCGAAAATCTTTGACTCACAGCAGAACGGCCGTAAGGTGCCCTAGGCAGCAATAGACCCATGGAGACAAGTCTGCTGGAGGACGATGTATTGAATCGGGACGCAATTTGAGTGTTCCATCGTCATTAGGTGGCCCTGAATGTTAGAATTAACTATCAGTTTTTCGTCCCACTCGATAATCTAGACTCACGGAAGAACGACCATAAGGTGCCCGAGGCAGCAATAGACCCATGGAGACAAGTCTGCTGAAGGACGAGGTATTGAATCGGGACGCAATTTGAGTGTTCCATCGGCATTAGGAGGCCCTGAACGTTACAATTCACTATCAGTTTTTTGTCCGATTCGAAAATCTTTGACTCACAGCAGAACGGCCATAAGGTGCCCGAGGCAGCAATAGACCCATGGAGACAAGTCTGCTGGAGGACGATGTATTGAATCGGGACGCAATTTGAGTGTTCCATCGGCATTAGGAGGCCTTGAACGTTACAATTCACTATGAGTTTTCCGTCCGATTCGAAAATCTTTGACTCACAGCAGAACGGCCGTAAGGAGCCCTAGGCAGCAATAGACCCATGGAGCCAAGTCGGCTGGAGGACGATGTATTGAATCGGGACGCAATTTGAGTGATCCATCGTCATTAGGTGGCCCTGAAAGTTACAATTCATTATCAGTTTTTCGTCCGATTGTAAAATCTTTGACTCACAGCAGAACGGCCATAAGGTGCCCGAGGCAGCAATAGACCCATGGGGACAAGTCTGCTGGAGGACGATGTATTGAATCGGGACGCAATTTGAGTGATCCATCGTCATTAGGTGGCCCTGAACGTTACAATTCACTATCAGTTTTTCGTCCCATTCGATAATCTAGACTCACAGCAGAAAGGCCATTAGGTGCCCGAGGCAGCAATAGACCCATGGAGTCAAGTCGGCTGGAGGACGATGTATTGAATCGCGACGCAATTTTAGTGATCCATCGTCATTAAGTGGCCCTGAGAGTTACAATTCACTATCAGTTTTTCGTCCGATTCGAAAATCTTTGACTCACAGCAGAACGGCCATAAGGTGCCCGAGGCAGCAATAGACCCATGGGGACAAGTCTGCTGGAGGACGATGTATTGAAACGGGACGCAATTTGAGTGATCCATCGTCATTAGGTGGCCCTGAACGTTGCAATTCACTATCAGTTTATCGTCCGGTTCGAAAATCTTTGACTCACAGCAGAACGGCCATAAGGTGCCCTAGGCAGCAATAGCCCCATGGAGACAAGTCGGCTGGTGGACGATGTATTGAATCGGGACACAATTTGAGTGATCCATCGTCATTAGGTGGCCCTGAATGTTACAATTCACTATCAGTTTTTCGTCCGATTCGAAAATGTTTGACTCACAGCAGGCGTCCGAGGCAGCAATAGACACATGGAGACAAGTCTGCTGGAGGACGATGTATTGAATCGGGACTCAATTTGAGTGTTCCATCGTCATTAGGAGGCCCTGAACGTTACAATTCACTATCAGTTTTTCGTCCCATTCGATAAACTAGACTCACAGCAGAACGGCCATAAGATGCCCGAGGCAGCAATAGACCCATGCAGTCAAGTCGGCTGGAGGACGATGTATTGAATCCGGACGCAATTTGCGTGGTCCATCGTCATTAGGTGGCCCTGAATGTTACAATTCACTATCAGTTTTTCGTCCGATTCGAAAATCTTTGACTCACAGCAGAACGGCCATAAGGTGCCCGAGGCAGCAATAGACCCATGGAGACAAGTCTGCTGGAGGACGATGTATTGAATCGGGTCGCAATTTGAGTGATCCATCGTCATTAGGTGGCCCTGAACGTTACAATTCACTATCAGTTTTTCGTCCGATTCGAAATTCCTTGACTCACAGCAGAACGGCCATAAGATGCCCCGAGGCAGCAATAGACCCATGGAGACATGTCTGCTGGAGGACGATGTATTGAATCGGGACGAAATTTGAGTGATCCATCGTCATTAGGTGGCCCTGAACGTTACAATTCACTAACAGTTTTTCGTCCCATTCGATAATCTAGACTCACAGCAGAACGGCCATAAGGTGCCCGAGGCAGCAATAGACCCATGGAGTCAAGGCGGCTGGAGGACGTTGTATTGAATCGGGACGCAATTTGAATGATCCATCGTCATTAAGTGGCCCTGAAAGTTACAATTCACTATCAGTTTTTCGTCCGATTCGAAAATCTTTGACTCACAGCAGAACGGCCATAAGGTGCCCGAGGCAGCAATAGACCCATGGGGACAAGTCTGCTGGAGGACGATGTATTGAATCGGGACGCAATTTGCTGATCCATCGTCATTAGGTGGCCCTGAACGTTACAGTTCACTATCAGTTTTTCGTCCCACTCGATAATCTAGACTCATGGAAGAACGACCATAAGGTGCCCGAGGCAGCAATAGACCCATGGAGACAAGTCTGCTGAAGGACGAGGTATTGAATCGGGACGCAATTTGAGTGTTCCATCGGCATTAGGAGGCCCTGAACGTTACAATTCACTATCAGTTTTTCGTCCGATTCGAAAATCTTTGACTCACAGCAGAACGGCCATAAGGTGCCCGAGGCAGCAATAGACACATGGGGACAAGTCTGCTGGAGGACGATGTATTGAATCGGGACGCAATTTGCTGATCCATCGTCATTAGGTGGCCCTGAACGATACAATTCACTATCAGTTTTTCGTCCCATTCGATAATCTAGACTCACAGCAGAAATGCCATAAGGTGCCCGAGGCAGCAATAGACCCATGGAGTCAAGTCGGCTGGAGGACGATGTATTGAATCGGGACGCAATTTGAGTGATCCATCGTCATTAGGTGGCCCTGAATGTTAGAATTAACTATCAGTTTTTCGTCCCACTCGATAATCTAGACTCATGGAAGAACGACCATAAGGTGCCCGAGGCAGCAATAGACCCATGGAGACAAGTCTGCTGAAGGACGAGGTATTGAATCGGGACACAAATTTGAGTGTTCCATCGGCATTAGGAGGCTCTGAACGTTACAATTCACTATCAGTTTTTTGTCCGATTCGAAAATCTTTGACTCACAGCAGAACGGCCATAAGGTGCCCGAGGCAGCTATAGACCCATGGAGACAAGTCTGCTGGAGAACGATGTATTGAATCGGGACGCAATTTGAGTGTTCCATCGTCATTAGGAGGCCCTGAATGTTACAATTCACTATCAGTTTTCCGTCCGATTCGAAAATCTTTGACTCACAGCAGAACGGCCGTAAGGAGCCCTAGGCAGCAATAGACCCATGGAGACAAGTCGGCTGGAGGACGATGTATTGAATCGGAACGCAATTTGAGTGATCCATCGTCATTAGGTGGCCCTGAAAGTTACAATTCATTATCAGTTTTTCGTCCGATTCGAAAATCTTTGACTCACAGCAGAACGGCCATAAGGTGCCCGAGGCAGCAATAGACCCATGGAGTCAAGTCGGCTGGAGGACGATGTATTGAATCGGGACGCAATTTGAGTGATCCATCGTCATTAGGTGGCCCTGAACGTTGCAATTCACTATCAGTTTTTCGTCCGATTTGAAAATCTTTGACTCACAGCAGAACGGCCATAAGGTGCCCGAGGCAGCAATAGCCCCATGGAGACAAGTCGGCTGGTGGACGATGTATTGAATCGGGACACAATTTGAGTGATCCATCGTCATTAGGTGGCTCTGAATGTTACAATTCACTATCAGTTTTTCGTCCGATTCGAAAATGTTTGACTCACAGCAGAATGGCCATAAGGTGTCCGAGGCAGCAATAGACCCATGGAGACAAGTCTGCTGGAGGACGATGTATTGAATCGGGACGCAATTTGAGTGTTCCATCGTCATTAGGTGGCCCTGAACGTTACAATTCACTATCAGTTTTTCGTCCCATTCGATAAACTAGACTCACAGCAGAACGGCCATAAGATGCCCGAGGCAGCAATAGACCCATGGAGTCAAGTCGGCTGGAGAACGATGTATTGAATCGGGACGCAATTTGCGTGGTCCATCGTCATTAGGTGGCCCTGTATGTTACAATTCACTATCAGTTTTTCGTCCGATTCGAAAATCTTTGACTCACAGCAGAACGGCCATAAGGTACCCGAGGCAGCAATAGACCCATGGAGACAAGTCTGCTGGAGGACGATGTATTGAATCGGGACGCAAATTGAGTGATCCATCGTCATTAGGTGCCCTGAACGTTACAATTCACTATCAGTTTTTCGTCTGATTCGAAATTCTTTGACTCACAGCAGAACGGCCATAAGGTGTCCCGAGGCAGCAATAGACCCATGGAGACAAGTCTGCTGGAGGACGATGTATTGAATCGGGACGCAATTTGAGTGTTCCATCGTAATTAGAAGGCCCTGAACGTTACAGTTCACTATCAGTTTTTCGTCCGATTCGAAAATGTTTGACTCACAGCAGAACGGCCATAAGGTGCCCGAGGCAGCAATAGACCCATGGAGACAAGTCGGCTGGAGGACGATGTATTGAATCGGGACGCAATTTGAGTGATCCATCGTCATTAGGTGGCCCTGAAAGTTACAATTCACTATCAGTTTTTCGTCCGATTCGAAAATCTTTGACTCACAGCAGAACGGCCATAAGGTGCCCGAGGCAGCAATAGACCCATGGAGACGAGTCTGCTGGAGGACGATGTATTGAATCGGGACGCAATTTGAGTGATCCATCGTCATTAGGTGGCCCTGAACGTTACAATTCACTATCAGTTTTTCATCCGATACGAAAATCTTTGACTCACAGCAGAACGGCCATAAGATGCCCGAGGCAGCAATAGACCCATGGAGACAAGTCTGCTGGAGGACGATATATTGAATCGGGACGCAATTTGAGTGTTCCATCGTCATTAGGTGGCCCTGAATGTTAGAATTAACTACCAGTTTTTCGTCCCACTCGATAATCTAGACTCACGGAAGAACGACCATAAGGTGCCCGGGGCAGCAATAGACCCATGGAGACAAGTCTGCTGAAGGACGAGGTATTGAATCGGGACGCAATTTGAGTGTTCCATCGGCATTAGGAGGCCCTGAACGTTACAATTCACTATCAGTTTTTTGTCCGATTCGAAAATCTTTGACTCACAGCAGAACGGCCATAAGGTGCCCGAGGCAGCAATAGACACATGGAGACAAGTCTGCTGGAGAACGATGTATTGAATCGGGACGCAATTTGAGTGTTCCATCGTCATTAGGAGGCCCTGAACGTTACAATTCACTATCAGTTTTCCGTCCGATTCGAAAATCTTTGACTCACAGCAGAACGGCCGTAAGGAGCCCTACGCTGCAATAGACCCATGGAGACAAGTCGGCTGGAGGACGATGTATTGAATCGGGACGCAAATTGAGTGATCCATCGTCATTAGGTGGCCCTGAAAGTTACAATTCATTATCAGTTTTTCGTCCGATTCGAAAATCTTTGACTCACAGCAGAACGGCCATAAGGTGCCCGAGGCAGCAATAGACCCATGGGGACAAGTCTGCTGGAGGACGATGTATTGAATCGGGACGCAATTTGAGTGATCCATCGTCATTAGGTGGCCCTGAACGTTACAATTCACTATCAGTTTTTCGTCCCATTCGATAATCTAGACTCACAGCAGAAAGGCCATAAGGTGCCCGAGGCAGCAATAGACCCATGGAGTCAAGTCGGCTGGAGGACGATGTATTCAATCGGGACGCAATTTGAGTGATCCATCGTCATTAAGTGGCCCTGAAAGTTACAATTCACTATCAGTTTTTCGTCCGATTCGAAAATCTTTGACTCACAGCAGAACGGCCGTAAGGTGCCCGAGGCAGCAATAGACCCATGGGGACAAGTCTGCTGGAGGTCGATGTATTGAATCGGGACGCAATTTGCTGATCCATCGTCATTAGGTGGCCCTGAACGTTACAATTCACTATCAGTTTTTCGTCCCATTCGATAATCTAGACTCACAGTAGAAAGGCCATAAGGTGCCCGAGGCAGCAATAGACCCATGGAGTCAAGTCGGCTTGAGGACGATGTATTGAATCGGGACGCAATTTGAGTGATCCATCGTCATTAGGTGGCCCTGAATGTTACAATTCACTATCAGTTTTTCGTCCGATTCGAAAATCTTTGACTCACAGCAGAACGGCCATAAGGTGCCCGAGGCAGCAATAGACCCATGGAGCCAAGTCGGCTGGAGGACGATGTATTGAATCGGGACGCAATTTGAGTGATCCATCGTCATTAGGTGGCCCTGAACGTTACAATCCACTATCAGTTTTTCGTCCGATTCCAAAATCTTAGAGTCACAACAGAACGGCCATAAGGTGCCCGAGGCAGCAATAGACCCATGGAGACAGGTCTGCTGGAGGACGATGTATTGAATCGGGACGCAATTTGAGTGATCCATCGTCATTAGGTGGCCCTGAACGTTACAATTCACTATCAGTTTTTCGTCCGATTCGAAAATCTTTGACTCACAGCAGAACGGCCATAAGGTGCCCGAGGCAGCTATAGACCCATGGAGACAAGTCTGCTGGAGAACGATGTATTGAATCGGGACGCAATTTGAGTGTTCCATCGTCATTAGGAGGCCCTGAATGTTACAATTCACTATCAGTTTTCCGTCCGATTCGAAAATCTTTGACTCACAGCAGAACGGCCGTAAGGAGCCCGAGGCAGCAATAGACCCATGGAGTCAAGTCGGCTGGAGGACGATGTATTGAATCGGGACGCAATTTGAGTGATCCATCGTCATTAGGTGGCCCTGAACGTTGCAATTCACTATCAGTTTTTCGTCCGATTTGTAAATCTTTGACTCACAGCAGAACGGCCATAAGGTGCCCGAGGCAGCAATAGCCCCATGGAGACAAGTCGGCTGGTGGACGATGTATTGAATCGGGACACAATTTGAGTGATCCATCGTCATTAGGTGGCTCTGAATGTTACAATTCACTATCAGTTTTTCGTCCGATTCGAAAATGTTTGACTCACAGCAGAATGGCCATAAGGTGTCCGAGGCAGCAATAGACCCATGGAGACAAGTCTGCTGGAGGACGATGTATTGAATCGGGACGCAATTTGAGTGTTCCATCGTCATTAGGTGGCCCTGAACGTTACAATTCACTATCAGTTTTTCGTCCCATTCGATAAACTAGACTCACAGCAGAACGGCCATAAGATGCCCGAGGCAGCAATAGACCCATGGAGTCAAGTCGGCTGGAGGACGATGTATTGAATCGGGACGCAATTTGCGTGGTCCATCGTCATTAGGTGGCCCTGTATGTTACAATTCACTATCAGTTTTTCGTCCGATTCGAAAATCTTTGACTCACAGCAGAACGGCCATAAGGTACCCGAGGCAGCAATAGACCCATGGAGACAAGTCTGCTGGAGGACGATGTATGGAATCGGGACGCAATTTGAGTGATCCATCGTCATTAGGTGGCCCTGAACGTTACAATTCACTATCAGTTTTTCGTCTGATTCGAAATTCTTTGACTCACAGCAGAACGGCCATAAGGTGCCCCGAGGCAGCAATAGACCCATGGAGACAAGTCTGCTGGAGGACGATGTATTGAATCGGGACGCAATTTGAGTGTTCCATCGTAATTAGGAGGCCCTGAACGTTACAGTTCACTATCAGTTTTTCGTCCGATTCGAAAATGTTTGACTCACAGCAGAACGGCCATAAGGTGCCCGAGGCAGCAATAGACCCATGGAGACAAGTCGGCTGGAGGACGATGTATTGAATCGGGACGCAATTTGAGTGATCCATCGTCATTAGGTGGCCCTGAAAGTTACAATTCACTATCAGTTTTTCGTCCGATTCGTAAATCTTTGACTCACAGCAAAACGGCCATAAGGTGCCCGAGGCAGCAATAGACCCATGGAGACGAGTCTGCTGGAGGACGATGTATTGAATCGGGACGCAATTTGAGTGATCCATCGTCATTAGGTGGCCCTGAACGTTACAATTCACTATCAGTTTTTCGTCCGATACGAAAATCTTTGACTCACAGCAGAACGGCCATAAGATGCCCGAGGCAGCAATAGACCCATGGAGACAAGTCTGCTGGAGGACGATATATTGAATCGGGACGCAATTTGAGTGTTCCATCGTCATTAGGTGGCCCTGAATGTTAGAATTAACTATCAGTTTTTCGTCCCATTCGATAATCTAGACTCACGGAAGAACGACCATAAGGTGCCCGGGGCAGCAATAGACCCATGGAGACAAGTCTGCTGAAGGACGAGGTATTGAATCGGGACGCAATTTGAGTGTTCCATCGGCATTAGGAGGCCCTGAACGTTACAATTCACTATCAGTTTTTTGTCCGATTCGAAAATCTTTGACTCACAGCAGAACGGCCATAAGGTGCCCGAGGCAGCAATAGACACATGGAGACAAGTCTGCTGGAGAACGATGTATTGAATCGGGACGCAATTTGAGTGTTCCATCGTCATTAGGAGGCCCTGAACGTTACAATTCACTATCAGTTTTCCGTCCGATTCGAAAATCTTTGACTCACAGCAGAACGGCCGTAAGGAGCCCTAGGCTGCAATAGACCCATGGAGACAAGTCGGCTGGAGGACGATGTATTGAATCGGGACGCAATTTGAGTGATCCATCGTCATTAGGTGGCCCTGAAAGTTACAATTCACTATCAGTTTTTCGTTCGATTCGAAAATCTGTACACACAGCTGAACGGCCATAAGGTGCCCGAGGCAGCAATAGACCCATGGAGACAAGTCGGCTGGAGGACGATGTATTGAATCGGGACGCAATTTGAGTGATCCATCGTCATTAGGTGGCCCTGAACGTTACAATTCACTATCAGTTTATCGTCCCATTCGATAATCTAGACTCACAGTAGAAAGGCCATAAGGTGCCCGAGGCAGCAATAGACTCATGGAGTCAAGTCGGCTGGAGGACGATGTATTGAATCGGGACGCAATTTGAGTGATCCATCGTTATTAGGTGGCCCTGAATGTTACAATTCACTATCAGTTTTTCGTCCGATTCGAAAATGTTTGACTCACAGCAGAACGGCCATAAGGTGCCCGAGTCAGCAATAGACCCATGGAGACAAGTCGGCTGGAGGACGATGTATTGAATCGGGACGCAATTTGAGTGATCCATCGTCATTAGGTGGCCCTGAAAGTTACAATTCACTATCAGTTTTTCGTTCGATTCGAAAATCTTTGACTCACAGCAGAACGGCCATAAGGTGCCCGAAGCAGCAATAGACCCATGGAGACAAGTCTGCTGGAGGACGATGTATTGAATCGGGACGAAATTTGAGTGACCCATTGTCATTAGGTGGCCCTGAACGTTACAATTCACTATCAGATTTCGTCCCATTCGATAATATAGACTCACAGCAGAAAGGCCATAAGGTGCCCGAGGCAGCAATAGACCCATGGAGTCAAGTCGGCTTGAGGACGATGTATTGAATCGGGACGCAAGTTGTGTGGTCCATCGTCATTAGGTAGCCCTGAATGTTACAATTCACTATCAGTTTTTCGTCCGATTCGAAAATGTTTGACTCACAGCAGAACGGCCATAAGGTGCCCGTGGCAGCAATAGACCCATGGAGACAAGTCGGCTGGAGGACGATGTATTGAATCGCGACGCAATTTGAGTGATCCATCGTCATTAGGTGGCCCTGAAAGTTACAATTCATTATCAGTTTTTCGTCCGATTCGAAAATCTTTGACTCACAGCAGAACGGCCATAAGGTGCCCGAGGCAGCAATTGACCCATGGAGACAAGTCTGCTGGAGGACGATGTATTGAATCGGGACGCAATTTGAGTGTTCCATCGTCATTAGGAAGCCCTGAATGTTGCAATTAACTATCAGTTTTTCGTCCCATTCGATAATCTAGACTCATGGGAGAACGACCATAAGGTGCCCGAGGCAGCAATAGACCCATGGAGACAAGTCTGCTGGAGGACGATGTATTGAATTGGGACGCAATTTGAGTGATCCATCGTCTTTAGGTGGCCCTGAACGCTACAATTCACTATCAGTTTTTCGTCCCATTCGATAAACAAGACTCACAGCAGAAAGGCCATAAGGTGCCCGAGGCAGCAATAGACCCATGGAGTCAAGTCGGCTGGAGGACGATGTATTGAATCGGGACGCAATTTGAGTGATCCATCGTCATTAAGTGGCCTTGAAAGTTACAATTCACTATCAGTTTTTCGTCCGATTCGAAAATCTTTGACTCACAGCAGAACGGCCGTAAGGTGCCCGAGGCAGCAATAGACCCATGGGGACAAGTCTGCTGGAGGACGATGTATTGAATCGGGACGCAATTTGCTGATCCATCGTCATTAGGTGGCCCTGAACGTTACAATTCACTATCAGTTTTTCGTCCCATTCGATAATCTAGAATCACAGTAGAAAGGCCATAAGGTTTCCGAGGCAGCAATAGACCCATGGAGTCAAGTCGGCTTGAGGACGATGTATTGAATCGGGACGCAATTTGAGTGATCCATCGTCATTAGGTGGCCCTGAATGTTACAATTCACTATCAGTTTTTCGTACGATTCGAAAATCTGTACTCACAGCAGAACGGCCATAAGGTGCCCGAGGCAGTAATTGACCCATGGAGACAAGTCTGCTGGAGGACGATGTATTGTATCGGGACGCAATTTGAGTGATCCATCGTCATTAGGTGGCCCTGAATGTTACAATTCACTATCAGTTTTTCGTCCGATTCGAAAATGTTTGACTCACAGCAGAACGGCCATAAGGTGCCCGAGGCAGCAATAGACCCATGGAGACAAGTCGGCTGGAGGACGATGTATTGAATCGGGACTCAATTTGAGTGATCCATCATCATTAGGTGGCCCTGAAAGTTACAATTCACTATCAGTTTTTCGTTCGATTCGAAAATCTTTGACTCACAGCAGAACGGCCATAAGGTGCCCGAAGCAGCAATAGACCCATGGAGACAAGTCTGCTGGAGGACGATGTATTGAATCGGGACGAAATTTGAGTGACCCATTGTCATTAGGTGGCCCTGAACGTTACAATTCACTATCAGATTTCGTCCCATTCGATAATATAGACTCACAGCAGAAAGGCCATAAGGTGCCCGAGGCAGCAATAGGCCCATGGAGACAAGTCTGCTGGAGGACGATGTATTGAATTTGAGTGATCCATCGTCATTAGGTGGCCCTGAACGTTACAATTCACTATCAGTTTTTCGTCCCATTCGATAAACAAGACTCACAGCAGAGCGGCCATAAGATGCCCGAGGCACCAATAGACCCATGGAGTCAAGTCGGCTGGAGGACGATGTATTGGATCGGGACGCAATTTGTGTGGTCCATCGTCATTAGGTGGCCCTGAATGTTACAATTCACTATCAGTTTTTCGTCCGATTCGAAAATCTCTGACTCACAGCAGAACTGCCATAAGGTGCCTGAGGCAGCAAATGACCCATGGAGACAAATCTGCTGGAGGACGATGTATTGAATCGGGACGCAATTTGAATGTTCCATCGTCATTAGGAAGCCCTGAATGTTACAATTAACTGTCAGTTTTTCGTCCCATTCGATAATCTAGACTCACGGGAGAACGACCATAAGGTGCCCGGGGCAGCAATAGACCCATGGAGACAAGTCTGCTGGAGGACGATGTATTGAATCGAGACGCAATTTGAGTGATCCATCGTCATTAGGTGGCCCTGAACGTTACAATTCACTATCAGTTTTTAGTCTGATTCGAAAATCTTTGACTCACAGCAGAACGGCCATAAGGTGCCCGAGGCAGCAATAGACCCATGGAGACAAGTCTGCTGGAGGACGATGTATTGAATCGGGACGCAATTTGAGTGATCCATCGTCATTAGGTGGCCCTGAACGTTGCAATTCACTATCAGTTTTTCGTCCGATTCGAAAATCTTTGACTCACAGCAGAACGGCCATAAGGTGCCCGACGCAGCAATAGCCCCATGGAGACAAGTCGGCTGGTGGACGATGTATTGAATCGGGACACAATTTGAGTGATCCATCGTCATTAGGTGGCCCTGAATGTTACAATTCACTATCAGTTTTTCGTCCGATTCGAAAATGTTTGACTCACAGCAGAATGGCCATAAGGTGTCCGAGACAGCAATAGAACCATGGAGACAAGTCTGCTGGAGGACGATGTATTGAATCGGGACGCAATTTGAGTGTTCCATCGTCATTAGGTGGCCCTGAACGTTACAATTCACTATCAGTTTTTCGACCCATTCGATAAACTAGACTCACAGCAGAACGGCCATAAGATGCCCGAGGCAGCAATAGCCCCATGGAGTCAAGTCGGCTGGAGGACGATGTATTGAATCGGGACGCAATTTGCGTGGTCCATCGTCAATAGGTGGCCCTGAACGTTACAATTCACTATCAGTTTTTCGTCCGATTCGAAAATGTTTGACTCACAGCAGAACGGCCATAAGGTGCCCGTGGCAGCAATAGACCCATGGAGACAAGTCGGCTGGAGGACGATGTATTGAATCGCGACGCAATGTGAGTGATCCATCGTCGTTAGGTGGCCCTGAATGTTACAATTCATTATCAGTTTTTCGTCCGATTCGAAAATCTTTGACTCACAGCAGAACGGCCATAAGGTGCCCGAGGCAGCAATTGTCCCATGGAGACAAGTCTGCTGGAGGACGATGTATTGAATCGGGACGCAATTTGAGTGTTCCATCGTCATTAGGAAGCCCTGAATGTTGCAATTAACTATCAGTTTTTCGTCCCATTCGATAATCTAGACTCATGGGAGAACGACCATAAGGTGCCCGAGGCAGCAATAGACCCATGGAGACAAGTCGGCTGGAGGACGATGTATTGATCCGGGACGCAATTTGAGTGATCCATCGTCATTAGGTGGCCCTGAACGTTACAATTCACTATCAGTTTTTCGTCCCATTAGATAAACAAGACTCACAGCAGAACGGCCATAAGATGCCCGAGGCAGCAATAGACCCATGGAGTCAAGTCGGCTGGAGGACGATGTATTGAATCGGGACGCAATTTGTGTGGTCCATCGTCATTAGGTGCCCCTGAATGTTACAATTCACTATCAGTTTTTCGTCCGATTCGAAAATCTTTGACTCACAGCAGAACTGCCATAAGGTGCCCGAGGCAGCAATTGACCCATGGAGACAAATCTGCTGGAGGACGATGTATTGAATCGGGACGCAATTTGAGTGATCCAACGTCATTAGGTGGCCCTGAAAGTTACAATTCACTCTCAGTTTTTCGTCCGATTCGAAAATCTTTGACTCACAGCAGAACTGCCATAAGGTGCCCGAGGCAGCAATTGACCCATGGAGACAAATCTGCTGGAGGACGATGTATTGAATCGGGACGCAATTTGAATGTTCCATCGTCATTAGGAAGCCCTGAATGTTACAATTAACTGTCAGTTTTTCGTCCCATTCGATAATCTAGACTCACGGGAGAACGACCATAAGGTGCCCGCGGCAGCAATAGACCCATGGAGACAAGTCTGCTGGAGGACGATGTATTGAATCGGGACGCAATTTGAGTGATCCATCGTCATTAGGTGGCCCTGAACGTTACAATTCACTATCAGTTTCTCGTCCGATTCGAAAATCTTTGACTCACAGCAGAACGGCCATAAGGTGCCCGAGGCAGCAATAGCCCCATGGAGACAAGTCGGCTGGTGGACGATGTATTGAATCGGGACACAATTTGAGTGATCCATCGTCATTAGGTGGCCCTGAATGTTACAATTCACTATCAGTTTTTCGTCCGATTCGAAAATGTTTGACTCACAGCAGAATGGCCATAAGGTGTCCGAGACAGCAATAGAACCATGGAGACAAGTCTGCTGGAGGACGATGTATTGAATCGGGACGCAATTTGAGTGTTCCATCGTCATTAGGTGGCCCTGAACGTTACAATTCACTATCAGTTTTTCGACCCATTCGAAAAACTAGACTCACAGCAGAACGGCCATAAGATGCCCGAGGCAGCAATAGCCCCATGGAGTCAAGTCGGCTGGAGGACGATGTATTGAATCGGGACGCAATTTGCGTGGTCCATCGTCATTAGGTGGCCCTGAACGTTACAATTCACTATCAGTTTTTCTTCCGATTCGAAATTCTTTGACTCACAGCAGAACGGCCATAAGGTGCCCCGAGGCAGCAATAGACCCATGGAGACAAGTCTGCTGGAGGACGATGTATTGTATCGGGACGCAATTTGAGTGTTCCATCGTAATTAGGAGGCCCTGAAAGTTACAGTTCACTATCAGTTTTTCGTCCCATTCGATAATCTAGACTCACAGTAGAAAGGCCATAAGGTGCCCGAGGCACCAATAGACCCATGGAGTCAAGTCGGCTTGAGGACGATGTATTGAATCGGGACGCAATTTGAGTGATCCATCGTCATTAGGTGGCCCTGAATGTTACAATTCACTATCAGTTTTTCGTCCGATTCGAAAATGTTTGACTCACAGCAGGACGGCCATAAGGTGCCCGAGGCATCAATAGACCCATGGAGACAAGTCGGCTGGAGGACGATGTATTGAATCGCGACGCAATTTGAGTGATCCATCGTCATTAGGTGGCCCTGAAAGTTACAATTCACTATCAGTTTTTCGTTCGATTCGAAAATCTTTGACTCACAGCAGAACGGCCATAAGGTGCCTGAAGCAGCAATAGACCCATGGAGACAAGTCTGCTGGAGGACGATGTATTGAATCGGGACGAAATTTGAGTGACCCATTGTCATTAGGTGGCCCTGAACGTTACAATTCACTATCAGATTTCGTCCCATTCGATAATATAGACTCACAGCAGAAAGGCCATAAGGTGCCCGAGGCAGCAATAGACCCATGGAGTCAAGTCGGCTTGAGGACGATGTATTGAATCGGGACGCAATTTGTGTGGTCCATCGTCATTAGGTAGCCCTGAATGTTACAATTCACTATCAGTTTTTCGTCCGATTCGAAAATGTTTGACTCACAGCAGAACGGCCATAAGGTGCCCGTGGCAGCAATAGACCCATGGAGACAAGTCGGCTGGAGGACGATGTATTGAATCGGGTCGCAATTTGAGTGATCCATCGTCATTAGGTGGCCCTGAATGTTACAATTCGTTATCAGTTTTTCGTCCGATTCGAAAATCTTTGACTCACAGCAGAACGGCCATAAGGTGCCCGAGGCAGCAATTGTCCCATGGAGACAAGTCTGCTGGAGGACGATGTATTGAATCGGGACGCAATTTGAGTGTTCCATCGTCATTAGGAAGCCCTGAATGTTGCAATTAACTATCAGTTTTTCGTCCCATTCGATAATCTAGACTCAAGGGAGAACGACCATAAGGTGCCCGAGGCAGCAATAGACCCATGGAGACAAGTCGGCTGGAGGACGATGTATTGAATCGGGACGCAATTTGAGTGATCCATCGTCATTAGGTGGCCCTGAACGTTACAATTCACTATCAGTTTTTCGTCCCATTAGATAAACAAGACTCACAGCAGAACGGCCATAAGATGCCCGAGGCAGCAATAGACCCATGGAGTCAAGTCGGCTGGAGGACGATGTATTGAATCGGGACGCAATTTGTGTGGTCCATCGTCATTAGGTGCCCCTGAATGTTACAATTCACTATCAGTTTTTCGTCCGATTCGAAAATCTTTGACTCACAGCAGAACTGCCATAAGGTGCCCGAGGCAGCAATTGACCCATGGAGACAAATCTGCTGGAGGACGATGTATTGAGTCGGGACGCAATTTGAGTGATCCAACGTCATTAGGTGGCCCTGAAAGTTACAAATCACTCTCAGTTTTTCGTCCGATTCGAAAATCTTTGACTCACAGCAGAACGGCCATAAGGTGCCCGAGGCAGCAATAGACCCATGGGGACAAGTCTGCTGGAGGACGATGTATTGAATCGGGACGCAATTTGAGTGATCCATCGTCATTAGGTGGTCCTGAACGTTACAATTCACTATCAGTTTTTCGTCCCATTCGATAATCTAGACTCACAGCAGAACGGCCATAAGATGCCCGAGGCAGCAATAGACCCATGGAGTCAAGTCGGCTGGAGGACGATGTATTGAATCGGGACGCAATTTGTGTGGTCCATCGTCATTAGGAGGCCCTGAATGTTACAATTCACTATCAGTTTTTCGTCCGATTCGAAAATCTTTGACTCACAGCAGAACTGCCATAAGGTGCCCGAGGCAGCAATTGACCCATGGAAACAAATCTGCTGGAGGACGATGTATTGAATTGGGACGCAATTTGAATGTTCCATCGTCATTAGGAAGCCCTGAATGTTACAATTAACTGTCAGTTTTTCGTCCCATTCGATAATCTAGACTCACGGGAGAACGACCATAAGGTGCCCGCGGCAGCAATAGACCCATGGAGACAAGTCTGCTGGAGGACGATGTATTGAATCGGGACGCAATTTGAGTGATCCATCGTCATTAGGTGGCCCTGAACGTTACAATTCACTATCAGTTCTTAGTCTGATTCGAAAATCTTTGACTCACAGCAGAACGGCCATAAGGTGCCCGAGGCAGCAATAGACCCATGGAGACAAGTCTGCTGGAGGACGATGTATTGAATCGGGACGCAATTTGAGTGATCCATCGTCATTAGGTGGCCCTGAACGTTGCAATTCACTATCAGTTTTTCGTCCGATTCGAAAATCTTTGACTCACAGCAGAACGGCCATAAGGTGCCCGAGGCAGCAATAGCCCCATGGAGACAAGTCGGCTGGTGGACGATGTATTGAATCGGGACACAATTTGAGTGATCCATCGTCATTAGGTGGCCCTGAATGTTACAATTCACTATCAGTTTTTCGTCCGATTCGAAAATGTTTGACTCACAGCAGAATGGCCATAAGGTGTCCGAGACAGCAATAGAACCATGGAGACAAGTCTGCTGGAGGACGATGTATTGAATCGGGACGCAATTTGAGTGTTCCATCGTCATTAGGTGGCCCTGAACGTTACAATTCACTATCAGTTTTTCGTCCCATTCGATAAACTAGACTCACAGCAGAACGGCCATAAGATGCCCGAGGCAGCAATAGACCCATGGAGTCAAGTCGGCTGGAGGACGATGTATTGAATCGGGACGCAATTTGCGTGGTCCATCGTCATTAGGTGGCCCTGAACGTTACAATTCACTATCAGTTTTTCGTCCGATTCGAAATTCTTTGACTCACAGCAGAACGGCCATAAGGTGCCCCGAGGCAGCAATAGACCCATGGAGACATATCTGCTGGAGGACGATGTATTGTATCGGGACGCAATTTGAGTGTTCCATCGTAATTAGGAGGCCCTGAACGTTACAGTTCACTATCAGTTTTTCGTCCGATTCGAAAATGTTTGACTCACAGCAGAACGGCCATAAGGTGCCCGAGGCAGCAATAGTCCCATGGAGACAAGTCGGCTGGAGGACGATGTATTGAATCGGGACACAATTTGAGTGATCCATCGTCATTAGGTGGCCCTGAAAGTTACAATTCACTATCAGTTTTTCGTCCCATTCGATAATCTAGACTCACAGTAGAAAGGCCATAAGGTGCCCGAGGCAGCAATAGACCCATGGAGTCAAGTCGGCTTGAGGACGATGTATTGAATCGGGACGCAATTTGAGTGATCCATCGTCATTAGGTGGCCCTGAATGTTACAATTCACTATCAGTTTTTCGTCCGATTCGAAAATGTTTGACTCACAGCAGAACGGCCATAAGGTGCCCGAGGCAGCAATAGACCCATGGAGACAAGTCGGCTGGAGGACGATGTATTGAATCGGGACGCAATTTGAGTGATCCATCGTCATTAGGTGGCCCTGAAAGTTACAATTCACTATCAGTTTTTCGTTCGATTCGAAAATCTTTGACTCACAGCAGAACGGCCATAAGGTGCCCGAAGCAGCAATAGACCCATGGAGACAAGTCTGCTGGAGGACGATGTATTGAATCGAGACGAAATTTGAGTGACCCATTGTCATTAGGTGGCCCTGAACGTTACAATTCACTATCAGATTTCGTCCCATTCGATAATATAGACTCACAGCAGAAAGGCCATAAGGTGCCCGAGGCAGCAATAGACCCATGGAGACAAGTCGGCTGGAGGACGATGTATTGAATCGCGTCGCAATTTGAGTGATCCATCGTCATTAGGTGGCCCTGAATGTTACAATTCATTATCAGTTTTTCGTCCGATTCGAAAATCTTTGACTCACAGCAGAACGGCCATAAGGTGCCCGAGGCAGCAATTGTCCCATGGAGACAAGTCTGCTGGAGGACGATGTATTGAATCGGGAAGCAATTTGAGTGTTCCATCGTCATTAGGAAGCCCTGAATGTTGCAATTAACTATCAGTTTTTCGTCCCATTCGATAATCTAGGCTCATGGGAGAACGACCATAAGGTGCCCGAGGCAGCAATAGACCCATGGAGACAAGTCTGCTGGAGGACGATGTATTGAATCGGGACGCAATTTGAGTGATCCATCGTCATTAGGTGGCCCTGAACGTTACAATTCACTATCAGTTTTTCGTCCCATTCGATAATCCAGACTCACAGCAGAAAGGCCATAAGGCGCCCGAGGCAGCAATAGACCCATGGAGTCAAGTTGGCTTGAGGACGATGTATTGAATCGGGACGCAAATTGAGTGATCCATCGTCATTAGGTGGCCCTGAACGTTGCAATTCACTATCAGTTTTTCGTCCGATTCGAAAATGTTTGACTCACAGCAGGTGTCCGAGGCAGCAATAGACCCATGGAGACAAGTCTGCTGGAGGACGATGTATTGAATCGGGACGCAATTTGAGTGTTCCATCGTCATTAGAAAGCCCTTAATGTTGCAATTAACTATCAGTTTTTCGTCCCATTCGATAATCTAGACTCACGGGAGAACGACCATAAGGTGCCCGAGGCAGCAATAGACTCATGGAGACAAGTCTGCTGGAGAACGATGTATAGAATCGGGAGGCAATTTGAGTGATCCATCGTCATTAGGTGGCCCTGAACGTTACAATTCACTATCAGTTTTTCGTCCCATTCGATAAACTAGACTCACAGCAGAACGGCCATAAGATTCCCGAGGCAGCAATGGACCCATGGAGTCAAGTCAGCTGGAGGACGATGTATTGAATCGGGACGCAATTTGTGTGGTCCATCGTCATTAGGTGGCCCTGAATGTTACAATTCACTATCAGTTTTTCGTCCGATTCGAAAATCTTTGACTCACAGCAGAACGGCCATAAGGTGCCCGAGGCAGCAATAGACCCATGGAGACAAGTCTGCTGGAGGACGATGTATTGAATCGGGACGCAATTTGAGTGTTCCATCGTAATTAGGAGGCCCTGAACGTTACAGTTCACTATCAGTTTTTCGTCCGATTCGAAAATGTTTGACTCACAGCAGAACGGCCATAAGGTGCCCGAGGCAGCAATGGACCCATGGACACAAGTCTGCTGGAGAACGGTGTATTGTATCGGGACGCAATTTGAGTGATCCATCGTCATTAGGTGGCCCTGAACGTTACAATCCACTATCACTTTTTCGTCCCATTCGATAATCTAGACTCAGAGCAGAACGGCCATAACGTGCCTGAGGGAGCAATAGACCCATGGAGTCAAGTCGGCTGGAGGACGATGTATTGGATCGGGACGCAATTTGTGTGGTCCATCGTCATTAGGTAGCCCTGAATGTTACAATTCACTATAACTTTTTCGTCCGATTCGAAAATCTTTGACTCACAGCAGAACGGCCATAAGGTGCCCTAGGCAGCAATAGACCCATGGAGACAAGTCTGCTGGAGGACGATGCATTGAATCGGGACGCAATTTGAGTGTTCCATCGTCATTAGGAGGCCCTGAACGTTACAATTCACTATCAGTTTTTCATCCGATTCGAAAATCTTTGACTCACAGCAGAACGGCCATAAGGTGCCCTAGGCAGCAATAGACCCATGGAGACAAGTCTGCTGGAGGACGATGTATTGAATCGGGACGCAATTTGTGTGATCCATCGTCATTAGGTGGCCCTGAACGTTACAATTCACTATCAGTGTTTCGTCCGATGCGAAAATCTTAGAGTCACAGCAGAACGGCCATATGGTTCCCGAGGCAGCAATAGACCCATGGAGACAAGTCTGCTGGAGGACGATGTATTGAATCGGGACGCAATTTGAGTGATCCATCGTCATTAGGTGGCCCTGAACGTTACAATTCACTATCAGTTTTTCGTCCGATTCGAAAATCTTTGACTTACAGCAGAACGGCCATAAGGTGCCCGAGGCAGCAATAGACCCATGGAGACAAGTCTGCTGGAGGACGATGTATTGAATCGGGACGCAATTTGAGTGATCCATCGTCATTAGGTGGCCCTGAACTTTACAATTCACTATCAGTATTTCGTCCGATCCGAAAATCTTTGACTCACAGCAGAACGGCCATAAGGAGCTCGAAGCAGCAATAGACCCATGGAGACAAGTCTGCTGGAGGACGATGTATTGAATCGGGACGCAATTTGAGTGATCCATCGTCATTAGGTGGCCCTGAACGTTACAATTCACTATCAGATTTCGTCCAATTCGATAATCTAGACTCACAGCAGAAAGGCCATAAGGTGAACGAGACAGCAATAGACCTATGGAGTCAAGTCGGCTTGAGGACGATGTATTGAATCGGGACGCATTTTGTGTGGTCCATCGTCATTAGGTAGCCCTGAATGTTACAATTCACTATCAGTTTTTCGTCCGATTCGAAATTTTTGACTCACAGCAGAACGGCCATAAGGTGCCCGAGGCAGCAATAGACCCATGGAGACAAGTCTGCTGGAGGACGATGTATTGAATCGGGACGCAATTTGAGTGATCCATCGTCATTAGGTGGCTCTGAACGTTGCAATTCACTATCAGTTTTTCGTCCGATTCGAAAATCTTTGACTCAAAGCAGAACGGCCATAAGGTTCCCGAGGCAGCAATAGCCCCATGGAGACAAGTCGGCTGGTGGATGATGTATTGAATCGGGACACAATTTGAGTGATCCATCGTCATTAGGTGGCCCTGAATGTTACAATTCACTATCAGTTTTTCGTCCGATTCGAAAATGTTTGACTCACAGCAGAACGGCCATAAGGTGCCCGTGGCAGCAATAGACCCATGGAGACAAGTCTGCTGGAGGACGATGTATTGAATCGGGACGCAATTTGAGTGATCCATCGTCATTAGGTGGCGCTGAACGTTGCAATTCACTATCAGTTTTTCGTCCGATTCGAAAATCTTTGACTCACAGCAGAACGGCCATAAGGTGCCCGAGGCAGCAATTGACCCATGGAGACAAGTCTGCTGGAGGACGATGTATTGAATCGGGACGCAATTTGAGTGTTCCATCGTCATTAGGAAGCCCTGAATCTTGCAATTAACTATCAGTTTTTCGTCCCATTCGATAATCTAGACTCACGGGAGAACGACCATAAGGTGCCCGAGGCAGCAATAGACCCATGGAGACAAGTCTGCTGCAGGACGATGTATTGAATCGGGATGCAATTTGAGTGATCCATCGTCATTAGGTGGCCCTGAACGTTACAATTCACTATCAGTTTTTCCTCCCATTCGATAAACTAGTCTCACAGCAGAACGGCCATAAGATGCCCGAGGCAGCAATAGACCCATGGAGTCAAGTCGGCTGGAGGACGATGTATTGAATCGGGACGCAATTTGTGTGGTCCATCGTCATTGGGTGGCCCTGAATGTTACAATTCACTATCAGTTTTTCGTCCGATTCGAAAATCTTGACTCACAGCAGAACGGCCATAAGGTGCCCGAGGCAGCAATAGACCCATGGAGACAAGTCTGCTGGAGGACGATGTATTGAATCGGGACGCAATTTGAGTGATCCATCGTCATTAGGTGGCCCTGAACGTTACAATTCACTATCAGTTTTTCGTCCGATTCGAAAATCTTGACTCACAGCAGAACGGCCATAAGGTGCCCGAGGCAGCAATAGACCCATGGAGACAAGTCTGCTGGAGAACGATGTATTGAATCGGGACGCAATTTGAGTGATCCATCGTCATTAGGTGGCCCTGAACGTTACAATTCACTATCAGTTTCTCGTCCGATTCGATAATCTTTGACTCACAGCAGAACGGCCATAAGGTGCCCTAGGCAGCAATAGACCCATGGAGACAATTCTGCTGGAGGACGATGTATTGAATCGGGACGCAATTTGAGTGTTCCATCGTCATTAGGAGGCCCTGAACGTTACAATTCACTATCAGTTTTTCGTCCGATTCGAAAATATTTGAGTCACAGCAGAACGGCCATAAGGTGCCCGAGGCAGTAATAGACCCATGGAGACAAGTCTGCTGGAGGACGATGTATTGAATCGGGACGCAATTTGAGTGATCCATCGTCATTAGGTGGCCCTGAACGTTACAATTCACTATCAGTTTTTCGTCCGATTCGAAAATCTTAGAGTCACAGCAGAACGGCCATAAGGTGCCCGAGGCAGCAATAGACCCATGGAGACAAGTCTGCTGGAGGACGATGTATTGAATCAGGACGCAATTTGAGTGATCCATCGTCATTAGGTGGCCCTGAACGTTACAATTCACTATCAGTTTTTCGTCCGATTCGAAAATCTTTGACTCACAGCAGAACGGCCATAAGGTGCCCGAGGCAGCAATAGACCCATGGAGACAAGTCTGCTGGAGGACGATGTATTGAATCGGGACGCAATTTGAGTGTTCCATCGTAATTAGGAGGCCCTGAACGTTACAGTTCACTATCAGTTTTTCGTCCGATTCGAAAATGTTTGACTCACAGCAGAACGGCCATAAGGTGCCCGAGGCAGCAATGGACCCATGGACACAAGTCTGCTGGAGGACGATGTATTGTATCGGGACGCAATTTGAGTGATCCATCGTCATTAGGTGGCCCTGAACGTTACAATTCACTATCAGTTTTTCGTCCCATTCGATAATCTAGACTCAGAGCAGAACGGCCATAACGTGCCCGAGGGAGCAATAGACCCATGGAGTCAAGTCGTCTGGAGGACGATGTATTGGATCGGGACGCAATTTGTGTGGTCCATCGTCATTAGGTAGCCCTGAATGTTACAATTCACTATAACTTTTTCGTCCGATTCGAAAATCTTTGACTCACAGCAGAACGGCCATAAGGTGCCCTAGGCAGCAATAGACCCATGGAGACAAGTCTGCTGGAGGACGATGCATTGAATCGGGACGCAATTTGAGTGTTCCATCGTCATTAGGAGGCCCTGAACGTTACAATTCACTATCAGTTTTTCATCCGATTCGAAAATCTTTGACTCACAGCAGAACGGCCATAAGGTGCCCTAGGCAGCAATAGACCCATGGAGACAAGTCTGCTGGAGGACGATGTATTGAATCGGGACGCAATTTGTGTGATCCATCGTCATTAGTTGGCCCTGAACGTTACAATTCACTATCAGTTTTTCGTCCGATGCGAAAATCTTAGAGTCACAGCAGAACGGCCATATGGTTCCCGAGGCAGCAATAGACCCATGGAGACAAGTCTGCTGGAGGACGATGTATTGAATCGGGACGCAATTTGAGTGATCCATCGTCATTAGGTGGCCCTGAACGTTACAATCCACTATCAGTTTTTCGTCCCATTCGATAATCTAGACTCAGAGCAGAACGGCCATAACGTGCCTGAGGGAGCAATAGACCCATGGAGTCAAGTCGGCTGGAGGACGATGTATTGGATCGGGACGCAATTTGTGTGGTCCATCGTCATTAGGTAGCCCTGAATGTTACAATTCACTATAACTTTTTCGTCCGATTCGAAAATCTTTGACTCACAGCAGAACGGCCATAAGGTGCCCTAGGCAGCAATAGACCCATGGAGACAAGTCTGCTGGAGGACGATGCATTGAATCGGGACGCAATTTGAGTGTTCCATCGTCATTAGGAGGCCCTGAACGTTACAATTCACTATCAGTTTTTCATCCGATTCGAAAATCTTTGACTCACAGCAGAACGGCCATAAGGTGCCCTAGGCAGCAATAGACCCATGGAGACAAGTCTGCTGGAGGACGATGTATTGAATCGGGACGCAATTTGTGTGATCCATCGTCATTAGGTGGCCCTGAACGTTACAATTCACTATCAGTGTTTCGTCCGATGCGAAAATCTTAGAGTCACAGCAGAACGGCCATATGGTTCCCGAGGCAGCAATAGACCCATGGAGACAAGTCTGCTGGAGGACGATGTATTGAATCGGGACGCAATTTGAGTGATCCATCGTCATTAGGTGGCCCTGAACGTTACAATTCACTATCAGTTTTTCGTCCGATTCGAAAATCTTTGACTTACAGCAGAACGGCCATAAGGTGCCCGAGGCAGCAATAGACCCATGGAGACAAGTCTGCTGGAGGACGATGTATTGAATCGGGACGCAATTTGAGTGATCCATCGTCATTAGGTGGCCCTGAACTTTACAATTCACTATCAGTATTTCGTCCGATCCGAAAATCTTTGACTCACAGCAGAACGGCCATAAGGAGCTCGAAGCAGCAATAGACCCATGGAGACAAGTCTGCTGGAGGACGATGTATTGAATCGGGACGCAATTTGAGTGATCCATCGTCATTAGGTGGCCCTGAACGTTACAATTCACTATCAGATTTCGTCCAATTCGATAATCTAGACTCACAGCAGAAAGGCCATAAGGTGAACGAGACAGCAATAGACCTATGGAGTCAAGTCGGCTTGAGGACGATGTATTGAATCGGGACGCATTTTGTGTGGTCCATCGTCATTAGGTAGCCCTGAATGTTACAATTCACTATCAGTTTTTCGTCCGATTCGAAATTTTTGACTCACAGCAGAACGGCCATAAGGTGCCCGAGGCAGCAATAGACCCATGGAGACAAGTCTGCTGGAGGACGATGTATTGAATCGGGACGCAATTTGAGTGATCCATCGTCATTAGGTGGCTCTGAACGTTGCAATTCACTATCAGTTTTTCGTCCGATTCGAAAATCTTTGACTCAAAGCAGAACGGCCATAAGGTTCCCGAGGCAGCAATAGCCCCATGGAGACAAGTCGGCTGGTGGATGATGTATTGAATCGGGACACAATTTGAGTGATCCATCGTCATTAGGTGGCCCTGAATGTTACAATTCACTATCAGTTTTTCGTCCGATTCGAAAATGTTTGACTCACAGCAGAACGGCCATAAGGTGCCCGTGGCAGCAATAGACCCATGGAGACAAGTCTGCTGGAGGACGATGTATTGAATCGGGACGCAATTTGAGTGATCCATCGTCATTAGGTGGCGCTGAACGTTGCAATTCACTATCAGTTTTTCGTCCGATTCGAAAATCTTTGACTCACAGCAGAACGGCCATAAGGTGCCCGAGGCAGCAATTGACCCATGGAGACAAGTCTGCTGGAGGACGATGTATTGAATCGGGACGCAATTTGAGTGTTCCATCGTCATTAGGAAGCCCTGAATCTTGCAATTAACTATCAGTTTTTCGACCCATTCGATAATCTAGACTCACGGGAGAACGACCATAAGGTGCCCGAGGCAGCAATAGACCCATGGAGACAAGTCTGCTGCAGGACGATGTATTGAATCGGGATGCAATTTGAGTGATCCATCGTCATTAGGTGGCCCTGAACGTTACAATTCACTATCAGTTTTTCCTCCCATTCGATAAACTAGTCTCACAGCAGAACGGCCATAAGATGCCCGAGGCAGCAATAGACCCATGGAGTCAAGTCGGCTGGAGGACGATGTATTGAATCGGGACGCAATTTGTGTGGTCCATCGTCATTGGGTGGCCCTGAATGTTACAATTCACTATCAGTTTTTCGTCCGATTCGAAAATCTTGACTCACAGCAGAACGGCCATAAGGTGCCCGAGGCAGCAATAGACCCATGGAGACAAGTCTGCTGGAGGACGATGTATTGAATCGGGACGCAATTTGAGTGATCCATCGTCATTAGGTGGCCCTGAACGTTACAATTCACTATCAGTTTTTCGTCCGATTCGAAAATCTTGACTCACAGCAGAACGGCCATAAGGTGCCCGAGGCAGCAATAGACCCATGGAGACAAGTCTGCTGGAGAACGATGTATTGAATCGGGACGCAATTTGAGTGATCCATCGTCATTAGGTGGCCCTGAACGTTACAATTCACTATCAGTTTCTCGTCCGATTCGATAATCTTTGACTCACAGCAGAACGGCCATAAGGTGCCCTAGGCAGCAATAGACCCATGGAGACAATTCTGCTGGAGGACGATGTATTGAATCGGGACGCAATTTGAGTGTTCCATCGTCATTAGGAGGCCCTGAACGTTACAATTCACTATCAGTTTTTCGTCCGATTCGAAAATATTTGAGTCACAGCAGAACGGCCATAAGGTGCCCGAGGCAGTAATAGACCCATGGAGACAAGTCTGCTGGAGGACGATGTATTGAATCGGGACGCAATTTGAGTGATCCATCGTCATTAGGTGGCCCTGAACGTTACAATTCACTATCAGTTTTTCGTCCCATTCGAAAATCTTAGAGTCACAGCAGAACGGCCATAAGGTGCCCGAGGCAGCAATAGACCCATGGAGACAAGTCTGCTGGAGGACGATGTATTGAATCGGGACGCAATTTGAGTGATCCATCGTCATTAGGTGGCCCTGAACGTTACAATTCACTATCAGTTTTTCGTCCGATTCGAAAATCTTTGACTCACAGCAGAACGGCCATAAGGTGCCCGAGGCAGCAATAGACCCATGGAGACAAGTCTGCTGGAGGACGATGTATTGAATCGGGACGCAATTTGAGTGTTCCATCGTAATTAGGAGGCCCTGAACGTTACAGTTCACTATCAGTTTTTCGTCCGATTCGAAAATGTTTGACTCACAGCAGAACGGCCATAAGGTGCCCGAGGCAGCAATGGACCCATGGTCACAAGTCTGCTGGAGGACGATGTATTGTATCGGGACGCAATTTGAGTGATCCATCGTCATTAGGTGGCCCTGAACGTTACAATTCACTATCAGTTTTTCGTCCCATTCGATAATCTAGACTCAGAGCAGAACGGCCATAACGTGCCCGAGGGAGCAATAGACCCATGGAGTCAAGTCGTCTGGAGGACGATGTATTGGATCGGGACGCAATTTGTGTGGTCCATCGTCATTAGGTAGCCCTGAATGTTACAATTCACTATAACTTTTTCGTCCGATTCGAAAATCTTTGACTCACAGCAGAACGGCCATAAGGTGCCCTAGGCAGCAATAGACCCATGGAGACAAGTCTGCTGGAGGACGATGCATTGAATCGGGACGCAATTTAAGTGTTCCATCGTCTTTAGGAGGCCCTGAACGTTACAATTCACTATCAGTTTTTCATCCGATTCGAAAATCTTTGACTCACAGCAGAACGGCCATAAGGTGCCCTAGGCAGCAATAGACCCATGGAGACAAGTCTGCTGGAGGACGATGTATTGAATCGGGACGCAATTTGTGTGATCCATCGTCATTAGGTGGCCCTGAACGTTACAATTCACTATCAGTTTTTCGTCCGATGCGAAAATCTTAGAGTCACAGCAGAACGGCCATATGGTTCCCGAGGCAGCAATAGACCCATGGAGACAAGTCTGCTGGAGGACGATGTATTGAATCGGGACGCAATTTGAGTGATCCATCGTCATTAGGTGGCCCTGAACGTTACAATTCACTATCAGTTTTTCGTCCCATTCGATAATCTAGACTCACAGCAGAAAGGCCATAAGGAGCTCGAAGCAGCAATAGACCCATGGAGACAAGTCTGCTGGAGGACGATGTATTGAATCGGGACGCAATTTGAGTGATCCATCGTCATTAGGTGGCCCTGAACGTTACAATTCACTATCAGATTTCGTCCCATTCGATAATCTAGACTCACAGCAGAAAGGCCATAAGGTGAACGAGACAGCAATAGACCTATGGAGTCAAGTCGGCTTGAGGACGATGTATTGAATCGGGACGCATTTTGTGTGGTCCATCGTCATTAGGTAGCCCTGAATGTTACAATTCACTATCAGTTTTTCGTCCGATTCGAAATTTTTGACTCACAGCAGAACGGCCATAAGGTGCCCGAGGCAGCAATAGACCCATGGAGACAAGTCTGCTGGAGGACGATGTATTGAATCGGGACGCAATTTGAGTGATCCATCGTCATTAGGTGGCTCTGAACGTTGCAATTCACTATCAGTTTTTCGTCCGATTCGAAAATCTTTGACTCAAAGCAGAACGGCCATAAGGTTCCCGAGGCAGCAATAGCCCCATGGAGACAAGTCGGCTGGTGGATGATGTATTGAATCGGGACACAATTTGAGTGATCCATCGTCATTAGGTGGCCCTGAATGTTATAATTCACTATCAGTTTTTCGTCCGATTCGAAAATGTTTGACTCACAGCAGAACGGCCATAAGGTGCCCGTGGCAGCAATAGACCCATGGAGACAAGTCTGCTGGAGGACGATGTATTGAATCGGGACGCAATTTGAGTGATCCATCGTCATTAGGTGGCGCTGAACGTTGCAATTCACTATCAGTTTTTCGTCCGATTCGAAAATCTTTGACTCACAGCAGAACGGCCATAAGGTGCCCGAGGCAGCAATTGACCCATGGAGACAAGTCTGCTGGAGGACGATGTATTGAATCGGGACGCAATTTGAGTGTTCCATCGTCATTAGGAAGCCCTGAATCTTGCAATTAACTATCAGTTTTTCGTCCCATTCGATAATCTAGACTCACGGGAGAACGACCATAAGGTGCCCGAGGCAGCAATAGACCCATGGAGACAAGTCTGCTGGAGGACGATGTATTGAATCGGGACGCAATTTGAGTGATCCATCGTCATTAGGTGGCCCTGAACGTTACAATTCACTATCAGTTTTTCGTCCGATTCGAAAATCTTGACTCACAGCAGAACGGCCATAAGGTGCCCGAGGCAGCAATAGACCCATGGAGACAAGTCTGCTGGAGGACGATGTATTGAATCGGGACGCAATTTGAGTGATCCATCGTCATTAGGTGGCCCTGAACGTTACAATTCACTATCAGTTTCTCGTCCGATTCGATAATCTTTGACTCACAGCAGAACGGCCGTAAGGTGCCCTAGGCAGCAATAGACCCATGGAGACAATTCTGCTGGAGGACGATGTATTGAATCGGGACGCAATTTGAGTGTTCCATCGTCATTAGGAGGCCCTGAACGTTACAATTCACTATCAGTTTTTCGTCCGATTCGAAAATATTTGAGTCCCAGCAGAACGGCCATAAGGTGCCCGAGGCAGTAATAGACCCATGGAGACAAGTCTGCTGGAGGACGATGTATT
Organism: Schistocerca cancellata; assembly: GCF_023864275.1. Taxonomy (NCBI): domain Eukaryota; kingdom Metazoa; phylum Arthropoda; class Insecta; order Orthoptera; family Acrididae; genus Schistocerca; species Schistocerca cancellata. The sequence continues at coordinate 3,139,607 of NW_026047092.1, read as the reverse complement.
GAATCGGGACGCAATTTGAGTGATCCATCGTCATTAGGTGGCCCTGAACGTTACAATTCACTATCAGTTTTTCGTCCGATTCGAAAATCTTAGAGTCACAGCAGAACGGCCATAAGGTGCCCGAGGCAGCAATAGACCCATGGAGACAAGTCTGCTGGAGGACGATGTATTGAATCGGGACGCAATTTGAGTGATCCATCGTCATTAGGTGGCCCTGAACGTTACAATTCACTATCAGTTTTTCGTCCGATTCGAAAATCTTTGACTCACAGCAGAACGGCCATAAGCTGCCCGAGGCAGCAATAGACCCATGGAGACAAGTCTGCTGAAGGACGATGTATTGAATCGGGACGCAATTTGAGTGATCCATCGTCATTAGGTGGCCCTGAACGTTACAATTCACTATCAGTTTTTCGTCCGATTCGAAAATCTTTGACTCACAGCAGAACGGCCATAAGGTGCCCGAAGCAGCAATAAACCCATGGAGACAAGTCGGCTGGAGGAAGATGTATTGAAACGGGCCGCAATTTGACTGATCCACCGTCATTAGGTGGCCCTGACCGTTACAATTCACTATCAGTTTTTCGTCCGATTCGAAAATCTTAGAGTTACACCAGAACGGCCATAAGGTGCCCGAGGCAGCAATAGACCCATGGAGTCAAGTCGGCTTGAGGACGATGTATTGAATCGGGACGCAATTTGAGTGATCCATCGTCATTAGGTGGCCCTGTATGTTACAATTCACTATCAGTTTTTCGTCCGATTCGAAAATGTTTGACTCACAGCAGAACGGCCATAAGGTGCCCGAGGCAGCAATAGACCCATGGAGACAAGTCTGCTGGAGGACGATGTATTGAATCGGGACGCAATTTGAGTGATCCATCGTCATTAGGTGGCCCTGAACGTTACAATTCACTATCAGATTTCGTTCCATTCGATAATCTAGACTCACAGCAGAAAGGCCATAAGGTGCCCGAGACAGCAATAGACCCATGGAGTCAAGTCGGCTTGAGGACGATGTATTGAATCGGGACGCAATTTGTGTGGTCCATCGTCATTAGGTAGCCCTGAATGTTACAATTCACTATCAGTTTTTCGTCCGATTCGAAACTCTTTGACTCACAGCAGAACGGCCATAAGGTGCCCGAGGCAGCAATCGACCCATGGAGACAAGTCTGCTGGAGGACGATGTATTGAATCGGGACGCAATTTGAGTGATCCATCGTCATTAGGTGGCCCTGAACGTTACAATTCACTATCAGATTTCGTCCCATTCGATAATCTAGACTCACAGCAGAAAGGCCATAAGGTGCCCGAGACAGCATTAGACCCATGGAGTCAAGTCGGCTTGAGGACGATGTATTGAATCGGGACGCAATTTGTGTGGTCCATCGTCATTAGGTAGCCCTGAATGTTACAATTCACTATCAGTTTTTCGTCCGATTCGAAACTCTTTGACTCACAGCAGAACGGCCATAAGGTTCCCGAGGCAGCAATAGACCCATGGAGACAAGTCTGCTGGAGGACGATGTATTGAATCGGGACGCAATTTGAGTGATCCATCGTCAATAGGTGGCCCTGAACGTTACAATTCACTATCAGATTTCGTCCCATTCGATAATCTAGACTCACAGCAGAAAGGCCATAAGGTGCCCGAGACAGTAATAGACCCATGGAGTCAAGTCGGCTGGTGGATGATGTATTGAATCGGGACACAATTTGAGTGATCCATCGTCATTAGGCGGCCCTGAATGTTACAGTTCACCATCAGTTTTTCGTCCGATTCGAAAATCGTTGACTCACAGCAGAACGGCCATAATTTGCCCGTGGCAGCAATAGACCCATGGAGACAAGTCTGCTGGAGGACGATGTATTGAATCGGGACGCAATTTGAGTGATAAATCGTCATTAGGTGGCGCTGAACGTTGCAATTCACTATCAGTTTTTCGTCCGATTCGAAAATCTTTGACTCACAGCAGAACGGCCATAAGTTTCCAGAGGCAGCAATAGCCCCATGGAGACAAGTCGGCTGGTGGATGATGTATTGAATCGGGACACAATTTGGGTGATCCATCCTCATTAGGTGGCCCTGAATGTTACAATTCACTATCAGTTTTTCGTCCGATTCGAAAATGTTTGACTCACAGCAGAACGGCCATAAGGTGCCCGAGGCAGCAATTGACCCATGGAGACAAGTCTGCTGGAGGACGATGTATTGAATCGGGACGCAATTTGAGTGTTCCATCGTCATTAGGAAGCCCTGAATGTTGCAATTAACTATCAGTTTTTCGTCCCATTCGATAATCTAGACTCACGGGAGAACGACCATAAGGTGCCCGAGGCAGCAATAGACCCATGGAGACAAGTCTGCTGGAGGACGATGTATTGAATCGGGATGCAATTTGAGTGATCCATCGTCATTAGGTGGCCCTGAACGTTACAATTCACTATCAGTTTTTCGTCCCATTCGATAAACTAGACTCACAGCAGAACGGCCATAAGATGCCCGAGGCAGCAATAGACCCATGGAGTCAAGTCGGCTGGAGGACGATGTATTGAATCGGGACGCAATTTGTGTGGTCCATCGTCATTAGGTGGCCCTGAATGTTACAATTCACTGTCAGTTTTTCGTCCGATTCGAAAATCTTTGACTCACAGCAGAACTGACATAAGGTGCCCGAGGCAGCAATTGACCCATGGAGACAAATCTGCTGGAGGACGATGTATTGAATCGGGACGCAATTTGAATGTTACATCGTCATTAGGAAGCCCTGAATGTTACAATTAACTATCAGTTTTTCGTCCCATTCGATAATCTAGACTCACGGGAGAACGACCATAAGGTGCCCGCGGCAGCAACAGACGCATGGAGAAAAGTCTGCTGGAGGACGATGTATTGAATCGGGACGCAATTTGAGTGTTCCATCGTCATTAGGAGGCCCTGAACGTTACAATTCACTATCAGTTTTTCGTCCGATTCGAAAATATTTGAGTCACAGCAGAACGGCCATAAGGTGCCCGAGGCAGTAATAGACCCATGGAGACAAGTCTGCTGGAGGACAATGTATTGAATCGGGACGCAATTTGAGTGATCCATCGACATTAGGTGGCCCTGAACGTTACAATTCACTATCAGTTTTTCGTCCGATGCGAAAATCTTAGAGTCACAGCAGAACGGCCATAAGGTGCCCGAGGCAGCAATAGACCCATGGAGACAAGTCTGCTGGAGGACGATGTATTGAATCGGGACGCAATTTAAGTGATCCATCGTCATTAGGTGGCCCTGAACGTTACAATTCACTATCAGTTTTTCGTCCGATTCGAAAATCTTTGACTCACAGCAGAACGGCCATAAGGTGCCCGAGGCAGCAATAGACCCATGGAGACAAGTCTGCTGGAGGACGATGTATTGAATCGGGACGCAATTTGAGTGATCCATCGTCATTAGGTGGCCCTGAACGTTACAATTCACTATCAGTTTTTCGTCCGATTCGAAAATCTTTGACTCACAGCAGAACGGCCATAAGGTGCCCGAAGCAGCAATAGACCCATGGAGACAAGTCTGCTGGAGGACGATGTATTGAATCGGGACGCAATTTGAGTGATCCATCGTCATTAGGCGGCCCTGAATGTTACAATTCACTATCAGTTATTCGTCCGATTCGAAAATCTTTGACTCACAGCAGAACGGCCATAAGATGCCCGAGGCAGCAATAGACCCATGGAGACAAGTCTGCTGGAGGACGATGTATTGAAACGGGACGCAATTTGAGTGATCCATCGTCATTAGGTGGCCCTGAACGTTACAATTCACTATCAGATTTTTTCCCATTCGATAATCTTGACTCACAGCAGAAAGGCCATAAGGTGCCCGAGACAGCAATAGACCCATGGAGTCATGTCGGCTTGAGGACGATGTATTGAATCGGGACGCAATTTGTGTGGTCCATCGTCATTAGGTAGCCCTGAATGTTACAATTCACTATCAGTTTTTCGTCCGATTCGAAACTCGTTGACTCACAGCAGAACGGCCATAAGGTGCCCGAGGCAGCAATAGACCCATGGAGACAAGTCTGCTGGAGGACGATGTATTGAATCGGGACGCAATTTGAGTGATCCATCGTCATTAGGTGGCGCTGAACGTTGCAATTCACTATCAGTTTTTCGTCCGATTCGAAAATCTTTGACTCACAGCAGAACGGCCATAAGGATCCCGAGGCAGCAATAGCCCCATGGAGACAAGTCGGCTGGTGGATGATGTATTGAATCGGGACACAATTTGAGTGATCCATCGTCATTAGGTTGCCCTGAATGTTACAATTCACTATCAGTTTTTCGTCCGATTCGAAAATCTTTGACTCACAGCAGAACGGCCATAAGGTGCCCGTGGCAGCAATAGACCTATGGAGACAAGTCTGCTGGAGGACGATGTATTGAATCGGGACGCAATTTGAGTGATAAATCGTCATTAGGTGGCGCTGAACGTTGCAATTCACTATCAGTTTTTCGTCCGATTCGAAAATCTTTGACTCACAGCAGAAAGGCCATAAGGTGAACGAGACAGTAATAGACCCATGGAGACAAGCCTGCTGGAGGACGATGTATTGAATCGGGACGCAATTTGAGTGATCCATCGTCAATAGGTGGCCCTGAACGTTACAATTCACTATCAGATTTCGTCCCATTCGATAATCTAGACTCACAGCAGAAAGGCCATAAGGTGCCCGAGACAGTAATAGACCCATGGAGTCAAGTCGGCTGGTGGATGATGAATTGAATCGGGACACAATTTGAGTGATCCATCGTCATTAGGCGGCCCTGAATGTTACAATTCACTATCAGTTTTTCGTCCGATTCGAAAATGTTTGACTCACAGCAGAACGGCCATAATTTGCCCGTGGCAGCAATAGACCCATGGAGACAAGTCTGCTGGAGGACGATGTATTGAATCGGGACGCAATTTGAGTGATAAATCGTCATTAGGTGGCGCTGAACGTTGCAATTCACTATCAGTTTTTCGTCCGATTCGAAATCTTTGACTCACAGCAGAAAGGCCATAAGGTTCCCGAGGCAGCAATAGCCCCATGGAGACAAGTCGGCTGGTGGATGATGTATTGAATCGGGACACAATTTGGGTGATCCATCGTCATTAGGTGGCCCTGAATGTTACAATTCACTATCAGTTTTTCGTCCGATTCGAAAATGTTTGACTCACAGCAGAACGGCCATAAGGTGCCCGAGGCAGCAATTGACCCATGGAGACAAGTCTGCTGGAGGACGATGTATTAAATCGGGACGCAATTTGAGTGTTCCATCGTCATTAGGAAGCCCTGAATGTTGCAATTAACTATCAGTTTTTCGTCCCATTCGATAATCTAGACTCACGGGAGAACGACCATAAGGTGCCCGAGGCAGCAATAGACCCATGGAGACAAGTCTGCTGGAGGACGATGTATTGAATCGGGATGCAATTTGAGTGATCCATCGTCATTAGGTGGCCCTGAACGTTACAATTCACTATCAGTTTTTCGTCCCATTCGATAAACTAGACTCACAGCAGAACGGCCATAAGATGCCCGAGGCAGCAATAGACCCATGGAGTCAAGTCGGCTGGAGGACGGTGTATTGAATCGGGACGCAATTTGTGTGGTCCATCGTCATTAGGTGGCCCTGAATGTTACAATTCACTATCAGTTTTTCGTCCGATTCGAAAATCTTTGACTCACAGCAGAACTGACATAAGGTGCCCAAGGCAGCAATTGACCCATGGAGACAAATCTGCTGGAGGACGATGTATTGAATCGGGACGCAATTTGAATGTTACATCGTCATTAGGAAGCCCTGAATGTTACAATTCACTATCAGTTTTTCGTCCGATTCGAAAATCTTTGACTCACAGCAGAACGGCCATAAGGTGCCCGAAGCAGCAATAGACCCATGGAGACAAGTCTGCTGGAGGACGATGTATTGAATCGGGACGCAAATTGAGTGATCCATCGTCATTAGGCGGCCCTGAATGTTACAATTGACTATCTGTTATTCGTCCGATTCGAAAATCTTTGACTCACAGCAGAACGGCCATAAGATGCCCGAGGCAGCAATAGACCCATGGAGACAAGTCTGCTGGAGGACGATGTATTGAATCGGGACGCAATTTGAGTGATCCATCGTCATTAGGTGGCCCTGAACGTTACAATTCACTATCAGATTTCGTCCCATTCGATAATCTAGACTCACAGCAGAAAGGCCATAGGGTGCCCGAGACAGCAATAGACCCATGGAGTCAAGTCGGCTTGAGGACGATGTATTGAATCGGGACGCAATTTTTGTGGTCCATCGTCATTAGGTAGCCCTGAATGTTACAATTCACTATCAGTTTTTCGTCCGATTCGAAACTCTTTGACTCACAGCAGAACGGCCGTAAGGTGCCCGAGGCAGCAATAGACCCATGGAGACAAGTCTGCTGGAGGACGATGTATTGAATCGGGACGCAATTTGAGTGATCCATCGTCATTAGGTGGCGCTGAACGTTGCAATTCACTATCAGTTTTTCGTCCGATTCGAAAATCTTTGACTCACAGCAGAACGGCCATAAGTTTCCCGAGGCAGCAATAGCCCCATGGAGACAAGTCGGCTGGTGGATGATGTATTGAATCGGGACACAATTTGAGTGATCCATCGTCATTAGGTTGCCCTGAATGTTACAATTCACTATCAGTTTTTCGTCCGATTCGAAAATGTTTGACTCACAGCAGAACGGCCATAAGGTGCCCGTGGCAGCAATAGACCTATGGAGACAAGTCTGCTGGAGGACGATGTATTGAATCGGGACGCAATTTGAGTGATAAATCGTCATTAGGTGGCGCTGAACGTTGCAATTCACTATCAGTTTTTCGTCCGATTCGAAAATCTTTGACGCACAGCAGAACGGCCATAAGGTTCCCGAGGCAGCAATAGCCCCATGGAGACAAGTCGGCTGGTGGATGATGTATTGAATCGGGACACAATTTGAGTGATCCATCGTCATTAGGTGGACCTGAATGTTACAATTCACTATCAGTTTTTCGTCCCATTCGATAATCTAGACTCACGGGAGAACGACCATAAGGTGCCCGAGGCAGCAATAGACCCATGGAGACAAGTCTGCTGGAGGACGATGTATTGATTCGGGACGCAATTTGAGTGATCCATCGTCATTAGGTGGCCCTGAACGTTACAATTCACTATCAGTTTTTCGTCCCATTCGATAAACTAGACTCACAGCAGAACGGCCATAAGATGCCCGAGGCAGCAATAGACCCATGGAGTCAAGTCGGCTGGAGGACGATGTATTGAATCGGGACGCAATTTGTGTGGTCCATCGTCCTTAGGTGGCCCTGAATGTTACAATTCACTATCAGTTTTTCGTCCGATTCGAAAATCTCTGACTCACAGCAGAACTGACATAAGGTGCCCGCGGCAGCAGTAGACCCATGGAGACAAGTCTGCTGGAGGACGATGTATTGAATCGGGACGCAATTTGAGTGATCCATCGTCATTAGGTGGCCCTGAAAGTTACAATTCACTATCAGTTTTTCGTCCGATTCGAAAATCTTTGACTCACAGCAGAACGGCCATAAGGTGCCCGAGGCAGCAATAGACCCATGGAGACAAGTCTGCTGGAGGACGATGTATTGAATCGGGACGCAATTTGAGTGATCCATCGTCATTAGGTGGCCCTGAACGTTACAATTCACTATCAGTTTTTCGTCCGATTGTATAATCTTTGACTCACAGCAGAACGGCCATAAGGTGCCCTAGGCAGCAATAGACCCATGGAGACAAGTCTGCTGGAGGACGATGTATTGAATCGGGACGCAATTTGAGTGATCCATCGTCATTAGGTGGCCCAGAAAGTTACAATTCACTATCAGTTTTTCGTCCGATTCGAAAATCTTTGACTCACAGCAGAACGGCCATAAGCTGCCCGAGGCAGCAATAGACCCATGGAGACAAGTCTGCTGGAGGACGATGTATTGAATCGGGACGAAATTTGAGTGATCCATCGTCATTAGGTGGCCCTGAACGTTACAATTCACTATCAGTTTTTCGTCCGATTCGAAAATCTTTGACTCACAGCAGAACGGCCATAAGGTGCCCGAGGCAGCAATAGACCCATGGAGAGAAGACTGCTGGAGGACGATGTATTTAATCGGGACGCAATTTGAGTGATCCATCGTCATTAGGCGGCGCTGAATGTTACAATTCACTATCAGTTATTCGTCCGTTTCGAAAATCTTTGACTCACAGCAGAACGGCCATAAGATGCCCGAGGCAGCAATAGACCCATGGAGACAAGTCTGCTGGAGGACGATGTATTGAATCGGGACGCAATTTGAGTGATCCATCGTCATTAGGTGGCCCTGAACGTTACAATTCACTATCAGTTTTTCGTCCGATTCAAAAATCTTAGAGTCACAGCAGAACGGCCATAAGGTGCCCGAGGCAGCAATAGACCCATGGAGACAAGTCTGCTGGAGGACGATGTATTGAATCGGGGCGCAATTTGAGTGATCCATCGTCATTAGGTGGCCCTGAACGTTACAATTCACTATCAGTTTTTCGTCCGATTCGAAAACCTTTGACACACAGCAGAACGGCCATAAGGTGCCCGAGGCAGCAATAGACCCATGGAGACAAGTCTGCTGGAGGACGATGTATTGAATCGGGACGCAATTTGAGTGATCCATCGTCATTAGGTGGCCCTGAACGTTACAATTCACTATCAGTTTTTCGTCCGATTCGAAAATCTTTGACTCACAGCAGAACGGCCATAAGGTGCCCGAAGCAGCAATAAACCCATGGAGACAAGTCGGCTGGAGGAAGATGTATTGAATCGGGCCGCAATTTGAATGATCCACCGTCTATAGGTGGCCCTGAATGTTACAATTCACTATCAGTTTTTCGTCCGATTCGAAAATCTTTGACTCACAGCAGAACGGCCATAATGTGCCCGAAGCAGCAATAGACCCATGGAGACAAGTCTGCTGGAGGACGATGTATTGAATCGGGACGCAATTTGAGTGATCCATCGTCATTAGGTGGCCCTGAACGTTGCAGTTCACTGTCAGTTTTTCGTCCGATTCGAAAATTTTTGACTCACAGCAGAACAGCCATAAGGTTCCCGAGGCAGCAATAGCCCCATGGAGACAAGTCGGCTGGTGGACGATGTATTGAATCGGGACACAATTTGAGTGATCCATCGTCATTAGGTGGCTCTGAATGTTACAATTCACTATCAGTTTTTCGTCCGATTCGAAAATCTTTGACTCACAGCAGAACGGCCATAATGTGCCCGAAGCAGCAATAGGCCCATGGAGACAAGTCTGCTGGAGGACGATGTATTGAATCGGGATGCAATTTGAGTGATCCATCGTCATTAGGTGGCCCTGAACGTTACAATTCACTATCAGTTTTTCGTCCCATTCGATAAACTAGACTCACAGCAGAACGGCCATAAGATGCCCGAGGCAGCAATAGACCCATGGAGTCAAGTCGGCTGGAGGACGGTGTATTGAATCGGGACGCAATTTGTGTGGTCCATCGTCATTAGGTGGCCCTGAATGTTACAATTCACTATCAGTTTTTCGTCCGATTCGAAAATCTTTGACTCACAGCAGAACTGACATAAGGTGCCCAAGGCAGCAATTGACCCATGGAGACAAATCTGCTGGAGGACGATGTATTGAATCGGGACGCAATTTGAATGTTACATCGTCATTAGGAAGCCCTGAATGTTACAATTAACTATCAGTTTTTCGTCCCATTCGATAATCTAGACTCACGGGAGAACGACCATAAGGTGCCCGCGGCAGCAATAGACCCATGGAGACAAGTCTGCTGGAGGACGATGTATTGAATCGGGACGCAATTTGAGTGTTCCATCGTCATTAGGAGGCCCTGAACGTTACAATTCACTATCAGTTTTTCGTCCGATTCGAAAATATTTGAGTCACAGCAGAACGGCCATAAGGTGCCCGAGGCAGTAATAGACCCATGGAGACAAGTCTGCTGGAGGACGATGTATTGAATCGGGACGCAATTTGAGTGATCCATCGACATTAGGTGGCCCTGAACGTTACAATTCACTATCAGTTTTTCGTCCTATGCGAAAATCTTAGAGTCACAGCAGAACGGCCATAAGGTGCCCGAGGCAGCAATAGACCCATGGAGACAAGTCTGCTGGAGGACGATGTATTGAATCGGGAAGCAATTTGAGTGATCCATCGTCATTAGGTTGCCCTGAACGTTACAATTCACTATCAGTTTTTCGTCCGATTCGAAAATCTTTGACTCACAGCAGAACGGCCATAAGGTGCTCGAGGCAGCAATAGACCCATGGAGACAAGTCTGCTGGAGGACGATGTATTGAATCGGGACGCAATTTGAGTGATCCATCGTCATTAGGTGGCCCTGAACGTTACAATTCACTATCAGTTTTTCGTCCGATTCGAAAATCTTTGACTCACAGCAGAACGGCCATAAGGTGCCCGAAGCAGCAATAGACCCATGGAGACAAGTCTGCTGGAGGACGATGTATTGAATCGGGACGCAAATTGAGTGATCCATCGTCATTAGGCGGCCCTGAATGTTACAATTGACTATCTGTTATTCGTCCGATTCGAAAATCTTTGACTCACAGCAGAACGGCCATAAGATGCCCGAGGCAGCAATAGACCCATGGAGACAAGTCTGCTGGAGGACGATGTATTGAATCGGGACGCAATTTGAGTGATCCATCGTCATTAGGTGGCCCTGAACGTTACAATTCACTATCAGATTTCGTCCCATTCGATAATCTAGACTCACAGCAGAAAGGCCATAAGGTGCCCGAGACAGCAATAGACCCATGGAGTCAAGTCGGCTTGAGGACGATGTATTGAATCGGGACGCAATTTTTGTGGTCCATCGTCATTAGGTAGCCCTGAATGTTACAATTCACTATCAGTTTTTCGTCCGATTCGAAACTCTTTGACTCACAGCAGAACGGCCGTAAGGTGCCCGAGGCAGCAATAGACCCATGGAGACAAGTCTGCTGGAGGACGATGTATTGAATCGGGACGCAATTTGAGTGATCCATCGTCATTAGGTGGCGCTGAACGTTGCAATTCACTATCAGTTTTTCGCCCGATTCGAAAATCTTTGACTCACAGCAGAACGGCCATAAGTTTCCCGAGGCAGCAATAGCCCCATGGAGACAAGTCGGCTGGTGGATGATGTATTGAATCGGGACACAATTTGAGTGATCCATCGTCATTAGGTTGCCCTGAATGTTACAATTCACTATCAGTTTTTCGTCCGATTCGAAAATGTTTGACTCACAGCAGAACGGCCATAAGGTGCCCGTGGCAGCAATAGACCTATGGAGACAAGTCTGCTGGAGGACGATGTATTGAATCGGGACGCAATTTGAGTGATAAATCGTCATTAGGTGGCGCTGAACGTTGCAATTCACTATCAGTTTTTCGTCCGATTCGAAAATCTTTGACGCACAGCAGAACGGCCATAAGGTTCCCGAGGCAGCAATAGCCCCATGGAGACAAGTCGGCTGGTGGATGATGTATTGAATCGGGACACAATTTGAGTGATCCATCGTCATTAGGTGGACCTGAATGTTACAATTGACTATCAGTTTTTCGTCCCATTCGATAATCTAGACTCACGGGAGAAAGACCATAAGGTGCCCGAGGCAGCAATAGACCCATGGAGACAAGTCTGCTGGAGGACGATGTATTGAATCGGGACGCAATTTGAGTGATCCATCGTCATTAGGTGGCCCTGAACGTTACAATTCACTATCAGTTTTTCGTCCCATTCGATAAACTAGACTCACAGCAGAACGGCCATAAGATGCCCGAGGCAGCAATAGACCCATGGAGTCAAGTCGGCTGGAGGACGATGTATTGAATCGGGACGCAATTTGTGTGGTCCATCGTCCTTAGGTGGCCCTGAATGTTACAATTCACTATCAGTTTTTCGTCCGATTCGAAAATCTCTGACTCACAGCAGAACTGACATAAGGTGCCCGCGGCAGCAGTAGACCCATGGAGACAAGTCTGCTGGAGGACGATGTATTGAATCGGGACGCAATTTGAGTGATCCATCGTCATTAGGTGGCCCTGAAAGTTACAATTCACTATCAGTTTTTCGTCCGATTCGAAAATCTTTGACTCACAGCAGAACGGCCATAAGGTGCCCGAGGCAGCAATAGACCCATGGAGACAAGTCTGCTGGAGGACGATGTATTGAATCGGGACGCAATTTGAGTGATCCATCGTCATTAGGTGGCCCTGAACGTTACAATTCACTATCAGTTTTTCGTCCGATTGTATAATCTTTGACTCACAGCAGAACGGCCATAAGGTGCCCTAGGCAGCAATAGACCCATGGAGACAAGTCTGCTGGAGGACGATGTATTGAATCGGGACGCAATTTGAGTGATCCATCGTCATTAGGTGGCCCAGAAAGTTACAATTCACTATCAGTTTTTCGTCCGATTCGAAAATCTTTGACTCACAGCAGAACGGCCATAAGCTGCCCGAGGCAGCAATAGACCCATGGAGACAAGTCTGCTGGAGGACGATGTATTGAATCGGGACGAAATTTGAGTGATCCATCGTCATTAGGTGGCCCTGAACGTTACAATTCACTATCAGTTTTTCGTCCGATTCGAAAATCTTTGACTCACAGCAGAACGGCCATAAGGTGCCCGAGGCAGCAATAGACCCATGGAGAGAAGACTGCTGGAGGACGATGTATTTAATCGGGACGCAATTTGAGTGATCCATCGTCATTAGGCGGCGCTGAATGTTACAATTCACTATCAGTTATTCGTCCGTTTCGAAAATCTTTGACTCACAGCAGAACGGCCATAAGATGCCCGAGGCAGCAATAGACCCATGGAGACAAGTCTGCTGGAGGACGATGTATTGAATCGGGACGCAATTTGAGTGATCCATCGTCATTAGGTGGCCCTGAACGTTACAATTCACTATCAGTTTTTCGTCCGATTCAAAAATCTTAGAGTCACAGCAGAACGGCCATAAGGTGCCCGAGGCAGCAATAGACCCATGGAGACAAGTCTGCTGGAGGACGATGTATTGAATCGGGGCGCAATTTGAGTGATCCATCGTCATTAGGTGGCCCTGAACGTTACAATTCACTATCAGTTTTTCGTCCGATTCGAAAACCTTTGACACACAGCAGAACGGCCATAAGGTGCCCGAGGCAGCAATAGACCCATGGAGACAAGTCTGCTGGAGGACGATGTATTGAATCGGGACGCAATTTGAGTGATCCATCGTCATTAGGTGGCCCTGAACGTTACAATTCACTATCAGTTTTTCGTCCGATTCGAAAATCTTTGACTCACAGCAGAACGGCCATAAGGTGCCCGAAGCAGCAATAAACCCATGGAGACAAGTCGGCTGGAGGAAGATGTATTGAATCGGGCCGCAATTTGAATGATCCACCGTCTATAGGTGGCCCTGAATGTTACAATTCACTATCAGTTTTTCGTCCGATTCGAAAATCTTTGACTCACAGCAGAACGGCCATAATGTGCCCGAAGCAGCAATAGACCCATGGAGACAAGTCTGCTGGAGGACGATGTATTGAATCGGGACGCAATTTGAGTGATCCATCGTCATTAGGTGGCCCTGAACGTTGCAGTTCACTGTCAGTTTTTCGTCCGATTCGAAAATTTTTGACTCACAGCAGAACAGCCATAAGGTTCCCGAGGCAGCAATAGCCCCATGGAGACAAGTCGGCTGGTGGACGATGTATTGAATCGGGACACAATTTGAGTGATCCATCGTCATTAGGTGGCTCTGAATGTTACAATTCACTATCAGTTTTTCGTCCGATTCGAAAATGTTTGACTCACAGCAGAACGGCCATAAGGTGCCCGTGGCAGCAATAGACCCATGGAGACAAGTCGGCTGGAGGACGATGTATTGAATCGGGACGCAATTTGAGTGATCCATCGTCATTAGGCGGCCCTGAATGTTACAATTCATTATCAGTTTTTCGTCCGATTCGAAAATCTTTGACTCACAGCAGAACGGCCGTAAGGTGCCCGAGGCAGCAATTGACCCATGGAGACAAGTCTGCTGGAGGACGATGTATTTAATCGGGACGCAATTTGAGTGATCCATCGTCATTAGGCGGCGCTGAATGTTACAATTCACTATCAGTTTTTCGTCCGATTCGAAAATCTTTGACTCACAGCAGAACGGCCATAAGTTGCCCGAAGCAGCAATAAACCCATGGAGACAAGTCGGCTGGAGGAAGATGTATTGAATCGGGCCGCAATTTGAATGATCCACCGTCTATAGGTGGCCCTGAATGTTACAATTCACTATCAGTTTTTCGTCCGATTCGAAAATCTTTGACTCACAGCAGAACGGCCATAATGTGCCCGAAGCAGCAATAGGCCCATGGAGACAAGTCTGCTGGAGGACGATGTATTGAATCGGGACGCAATTTGAGTGATCCATCGTCATTAGGTGGCCCTGAACGTTGCAGTTCACTGTCAGTTTTTCGTCCGATTCGAAAATTTTTGACTCACAGCAGAACAGCCATAAGGTTCCCGAGGCAGCAATAGCCCCATGGAGACAAGTCGGCTGGTGGACGATGTATTGAATCGGGACACAATTTGAGTGATCCATCGTCATTAGGTGGCTCTGAATGTTACAATTCACTATCAGTTTTTCGGCCGATTCGAAAATGTTTGACTCACAGCAGAACGGCCATAAGGTGCCCGTGGCAGCAATAGACCCATGGAGACAAGTCGGCTGGAAGACGATGTATTGAATCGGGACGCAATTTGAGTGATCCATCGTCATTAGGTGGCCCTGAATGTTACAATTCATTATCAGTTTTTCGTCCGATTCGAAAATCTTTGACTCACAGCAGAACGGCCGTAAGGTGACCGAGGCAGCAATTGACCCATGGAGACTTGTCTGCTGGAGGACGATGTATTGAATCGGGACGCAATTTGAGTGTTCCATCGTCATTAGGAAGCCCTGAATGTTGCAATTAACTATCAGTTCTTCGTCCCATTCGATAATCTAGACTCACGGGAGAACGACCAAAAGGTGCCCGAGGCAGCAATAGACCCATGGAGACAAGTCTGCTGGAGGACGATGTATTGAATCGGGACGCAATTTGAGTGATCCATCGTCATTAGGTGGCCCTGAACGTTACAATTCACTATTAGTTTTTCATCCCATTCGATAAACTAGACTCACAGCAGAACGGCCATAAGATGCCCGAGGCAGCAATAGACCCATGGAGTCAAGTCGGCTGGAGGACGATGTATTGAATCGGGACGCAATTTGTGTGGTCCATCCTCATTAGGTGGCCCTGAATGTTACAATTCACTATCAGTTTTTCGACCGATTCGAAAATCTTTGACTCACAGCAGATCTGCCATAAGGTGCCCGAGGCAGCAATTGACCCATGGAGACAAATCTGCTGGAGGACGATGTATTGAATCGGGAGGCAATTTGAATGTTCCATCGTCATTAGGAAGCCCTGAATGTTACAATTAACTATCAGTTTTTCGTCCCATTCGATAATCTAGACTCACGGGAGGACGACCATAAGGTGCCCGCGGCAGCAATAGACCCATGGAGACAAGTCTGCTGGAGGACGAGGTATTGAATCGGGACGCAATTTGAGTGATCCATCGTCATTAGGTGGCCCTGAACGTTACAATTCACTATCAGTTTTTCGTCCGATTCGAAAATCTTTGACTCACAGCAGAACGGCCATAAGGTGCCCGAGGCAGCAATAGACCCATGGAGACAAGTCTGCTGGAGGACGATGTATTGAATCGGGACGCAATTTGAGTGATCCATCGTCATTAGGTGGCCCTGAACGTAACAATTCACTATCAGTTATTCGTCCAATTCGAAAATCTTTGACTCACAGCAGAACGGCCATAAGATGCCCGAGGCAGCAATAGACCCATGGAGACAAGTCTGCTGGAGGACGATGTATTGAATCGGGACGCAATTTGAGTGTTCCATCGTCATTAGGAGGCCCTGAATGTTACAATTAACTATCAGTTTTTCGTCCCATTCGATAATCTAGACTCACAGCAGAACGGCCATAAGGTGCCCGAGGCAGCAATAGACCCATGGAGACAAGTCGGCTGGAGGACGATGTATTGAATCGGGACGCAATTTGAGTGATCCATCGTCATTAGGTGGCCTTGAAAGTTACAATTCACTATCAGTTTTTCGTCCGATTCGAAAATCTTTGACTCACAGCAGAACGGCCATAAGGTGCCCGAGGCAGCAATAGACCCATGGGGACAAGTCTGCTGCAGGACGATGTATTGAATCGGGACGCAATTTGAGTGATCCATCGTCATTAGGTGGCCCTTAATGTTACAATTCATTATCAGTTTTTCGTCCGATTCGAAAATCTTTGACTCACAGCAGAACGGCCATAAGGTGCCCGAGGCAGCAATAGACCCATGGAGACAAGTCTGCTGGAGGACGATGTATTGAATCGGGACGCAATTTGAGTGTTCCATCGTCATTAGGAGGCCCTGAACGTTACAATTCACTATCAGTTTTTCGTCCGATTCAAAAATCTTTGACTCACAGCAGAACGGCCATAAGGTGCCCGAGGCAGCAATAGACCCATGGAGACAAGTCGGCTGGAGGACGATGTATTGATTCGGGACGCAATTTGAGTGATCCATCGTCATTAGGCGGATCTGAATGTTACAATTCACTATCAGTTATTCGTCCGATTCGAAAATCTTTGACTCACAGCAGAACGGCCATAAGATGCCCGAGGCAGCAATAGACCCATGGAGACAAGTCGGCTGGAGGACGATGTATTGAATGGGGACGCAATTTGAGTGATCCATCGTCATTAGGTGGCCCTGAAAGTTACAATTCACTATCAGTTTTTCGTCCGATTCGAAAATCTTTGACTCACAGCAGAACGGCCATAAGGTACCCGAGGCAGCAATAGACCCATGGGGACAAGTCTGCTGGAGGACGATGTATTGAATCGGGACGCAATTTGAGTGATCCATCGTCATTAGGTGGCCCTGAACGTTACAATTCACTATCAGTTTTTCGTCCCATTCGATAATATAGACTCACAGCAGAAAGGCCATAAGGTGCCCGAGGCAGCAGTAGACCCATGGAGTCATGTCGGCTTGAGGACGATGTATTGAATCGGGACGCAATTTGAGTGTTCCATCGTCATTAGGTAGCCCTGAATGTTACAATTCACTATAAGTTTTTCGTCCGATTCGATAATCTAGACTCACGGGAGAACGACCATAAGGTGCCCGAGGCAGCAATAGACCCATGGAGACAAGTCTGCTGGAGGACGATGTATTTAATCGGGACGCAATTTGAGTGTTCCATCGTCATTAGGAGGCCCTGAACGTTACAATTCACTATCAGTTTTTCGTCCGATTCAAAAATCTTTGACTCACAGCAGAACGGCCATAAGGTGCCCGAGGCAGCAATAGACCCATGGAGACAAGTCGGCTGGAGGACGATGTATTGAATGGGGACGCAATTTGAGTGATCCATCGTCATTAGGTGGCCCTGAAAGTTACAATTCACTATCAGTTTTTCGTCCGATTCGAAAATCTTTGACTCACAGCAGAACGGCCATAAGGTACCCGAGGCAGCAATAGACCCATGGGGACAAGTCTGCTGGAGGACGATGTATTGAATCGGGACGCAATTTGAGTGATCCATCGTCATTAGGTGGCCCTGAACGTTACAATTCACTATCAGTTTTTCGTCCCATTCGATAATATAGACTCACAGCAGAAAGGCCATAAGGTGCCCGAGGCAGCAGTAGACCCATGGAGTCATGTCGGCTTGAGGACGATGTATTGAATCGGGACGCAATTTGTGTGGTCCATCGTCATTAGGTAGCCCTGAATGTTACAATTCACTATAAGTTTTTCGTCCGATTCGAAAATCTTTGACTCACAGCAGAACGGCCATAAGGTGCCCGAGGCAGCAATAGACCCATGGAGACAAGTCTGCTGGAGGACGATGTATTGAATCGGGACGCAATTTGAGTGATCCATCGTCATTAGGTGGCCCTTAATGTTACAATTCATTATCAGTTTTTCGTCCGATTCGAAAATCTTTGACTCACAGCAGAACGGCCATAAGGTGCCCGAGGCAGCAATAGACCCATGGAGACAAGTCGGCTGGAGGACGATGTATTGATTCGGGACGCAATTTGAGTGATCCATCGTCATTAGGCGGATCTGAATGTTACAATTCACTATCAGTTATTCGTCCGATTCGAAAATCTTTGACTCACAGCAGAACGGAAATAAGGTGGCCGAGGCAGCAATAGACCCATGGAGACAAGTCTGCTGGAGGACGATGTATTGAATCGGGACGCAATTTGAGTGATCCATCGTCATTAGGTGGCCCTGAACGTTGCAATTCACTATCAGTTTTTCGTCCGATTTGAAAATCTTTGAATCACAGCAGAACGGCCATAAGGTGCCCGTGGCAGCAATAGCCCCATGGAGACAAGTCGGCTGGTGGACGATGTATTTGAATCGGGACACAATTTGAGTGATCCATCGTCATTAGGTGGCCCTGAATGTTACAATTCACTATCAGTTTTTCGTCCGATTCGAAAATGTTTGACTCACAGCAGAACGGCCATAAGGTGCCCGAGGCAGCAATAGACCCAAGGAGACAAGTCGGCTGGAGGACGATGTATTGAATCGGGACGCAATTTGAGTGATCCATCGTCATTAGGTGGCCCTGAATGTTACAATTCATTATCAGTTTTTCGTCCGATTCGAAAATCTTTGACTCACTGCAGAACGGCCATAAGGTGCCCGAGGCAGCAATTGACCCATGGAGACAAGTCTCCTGGAGGACGATGTATTCAATCGGGACGCAATTTGAGTGTTCCATCGTCATTAGGAAGCCCTGAATGTTGCAATTAACTATCAGTTTTTCGTCCCATTCGATAATCTAGACTCACGGGAGAACGACCATAAGGTGCCCGAGGCAGCAATAGACCCATGGAGACAAGTCTGCTGGAGGACGATGTATTGAATCGGGACGCAATTTGTGTGATTCATCGTCATTAAGTAGCCCTGAACGTTACAATTCACTATCAGTTTTTCGTCCCATTCGATAAACTAGACTCACAGCAGTACGGCCATAAGATGCCCGAGGCAGCAATAGACCCATGGAGTCAAGTCGGCTGGAGGACGATGTATTGAATCGGGACGCAATTTGAATGTTCCATTGTCATTAGGAAGCCCTGAATGTTACAATTAACTATCAGTTTTTCGTCCCATTCGATAATCTAGACTCACGGGAGAACGACCATAAGGTGCCCGCGGCAGCAATAGACCCATGGAAACAAGTCTGCTGGAGGACGTGTAAGTTTGCTGTTTATGTTTTTATGTAAGTAGGCTGTTTATGTTTTCTTTATGTAAGTTTGCTGTTTATGTTTTTTTATTGGCAACGTTACGTAGCACTCTCTATATGAAAAGTTTGAATTGTTGTCTGCCATTGTTGTCATGAACTGCTATAGCTGGATGCGAACAGCGCGTAGCGCTGGGCAGTTGGAGGTGAGCCGCCAGCAGTGGTGGACGTGGCGAGAGAGATGGCCGAGTTTTGATAATCTGTAAGACTGGATGTCAATTATGAATTTTAAGGTAAATACATTGTTTGTTCTCTAATAATATCTTTCATTTGCTAACTATCCCTATCAGTAGTTAGTGCCTCCAGTAGTTTGAATCTTTTATTTAGCTGGCAGTAGTGGCACTCGCTGTATTGCAGTAGTTCGAGCAGCGAAGATTTTTGTGAGGTAAGTGATTTGTAAAAGGTATAGGTTAAAGTTAGTCAGGGCCATTGTTTTGTAGGGGTTATTGAAAGTCAGATTGCGTTGCGCTAAAAATTATTGTGTGCCAGGTTAAGCACAGTCTTGTACAATTGTTCTAAGGGGACGTTTCATATGTCGACCCTTAGCCTGGGATACCTCACTGGAATCTTCTGATTTTTTCTTGTAGTTTGTGTATTTAGTGTAGCTTTTGTTTATTGCTAGCGCGTAATTGTAGAGAGAATCTCCTTTGTAGTTGCAGTCTTTCATTGTTGTAATGTAAAACAGTTGTGGCATGCATGTAGATTTGCAACAAGTATTTCGCAGCTGCGCTTGTAATTAACTACATATTATTTTCAGTGCTATGTTAATGTGTTCTCTTATTTTTGCTCTTCAAATTGTGTTTTCGTGTGTTATCGTGTGAAATATTGTCTCAATAATGGCGTGTGAAAAACGTAACACTCGGCTCCAAAGTAAACTAAGAAACGACAGTGAAGACGAAAGCAATGTGTTAGCGCCACTGTGTAATGAGTTAACTAATGTTCAAAGTAGTAATTTGGTAACTGTGCATAGGGAAATGGAGCGGGCGTCAAACAATGGCGTAGACAGTCAAACAGGTAGTGAACAGGGAAGCATTATCGATCGATCGGTCGGCAACAGCTCGCCTCAGGAATCCGAAATGATAGGACACAATTTTGCAAATACTGTAGATTCAGGTTTTGGGTCCTCACCTTTTTCTCAAATGAGTCAAGACACATTTTCTGCTTGTCAAAATGTGAATGTTGCCGGTCAAAATGCACTGCTAAAAAGCATAGAGAAACAGATTCCAGACACTAATACATTATTATTGCAATTAATGCAACAAATGGAACAAAATCAGAGACAGATGGGACAAAATCTTCAAAAGTTAGACACAATGGAACAAAATCTTAAAAAATTAGACACAGTGGAACAAAATCTTCAAAAGTTAGACACAATGGAACAAAATCTTAAAAAATTAGACACAGTGGAACAAAATCTTCAAAAGTTAGACACAATGGAACAACACCAGAGACAAACACAGCAAAAGTTAGACACAATGGAACAAAATCTTCGGAAGTTAGACACCACACTTGAACAAACACGTGAAGATTTAACTACTGAATTACATAACATTGAATCGAAATGTCAAAAAGTCTGTAATGACGTAAAAACACAAATTTGTGAGCATTTTCAACCTATTTTTTCGCGGCATGAAAATGCATTACAGAATCACGAAGCAGCCATAAAAGAGCTGCAAACCATTGTTCATGAAAATCATGAGACCTTGTGGGCTAAAATTGACTCAGTTGCATCTACCGATTCGGTTACGCAACTGGCAAAAACTCAGGACAACTTAAAGAACACAGTAGATTCGATTGCAACACAAATGGACACTCTGAAACTTGGTTCAGAAAAACACACTGAGGAAATGTGTTCACTATCGGAGAAAGTAGCTGAACTTTCGGATCAGGTCACTAACTTATCTACAAAGGTAGATGATGATCTGAATGACACAAGACCCGTAGCCTTCACGGACACAGAAGAGTATGAACAAATAAGAAAATTCAAACAAAATCAGAATCAAATTAATACGCAATACAAAAGAGAAATGCGGGAAGTACAAGATCAGCTGACACAGGTAATACAAGAATTACGTATTTCAGAGGACACTCGCGCCCCAATAAGGGAAGAGGGACATATAAATACGGAAAAGCCACAAAATAATAACACAGAGCATTTCGGTAATTATGAAAGGAACTGGCAAGGTGCACCGAATTTTGAGATGGAACCGCCGACACGATGTAACAATGACCGATATGCTACTCGCCGACACGATGATTTTGATTATAAGCTGTTCATTACTACACGTAAATTCAAAACATTTAAGAATTCTGGCAACGACATTCATCCACAAGCATGGCTCCATCAATTCTCTCATTGTTTTCCTCCCAACTGGTCATTAGAACACAGATTAGAATTTATGTGTGGCTATTTGGAGAATGAACCAGCTGTAAGAATGCGATCGGTCATTCACGATTGTCACAGTGAAGGAGATTTTTATCATGCCTCCCTCTCAGCATATTGGTCTCAAGCCACACAAGACCGCGTAAAACATAGCATCATGATGATGAAACACTTTGAACAATCTGAATTTTCCAGTCTTGTCAAATATTTTGAAGACATGTTGCACAAGAATCAATACCTGTCAAACCCATACAGCCCCTCAGAACTCATCCGCATTTGCTTAATCAAACTGCCTGAACATTTGAGACATATTATTTTAGCAGGACGTTGCAAAGATGACATTGAAGCTTTTCAGGGACTGTTACAAGAACTGGAAATTGACACAGACAGTCGCGGAATGCGAAAACAGGAAAACAATCACTACAGGTCACATCCGTCTCAATTCCGTGACGACAGAAACAATAAATGGCCACGACAAACCTATTCTTACAACGTAAATCGTGACCAAAACAGACACCACCCATATGATAACCACTGGCAGAGTAATAGTTACAGGGAAAGATCACCTTTCCGCGGTAATGACTATCACAGAGACAATCAGAGAAACAGACAATATGGGAACCAAAATAACTATTATCAAGGGAGACAGAATAACTTTAGACGCAACGGTCCAGCGCGTAGTTACGATTCAAGGAGAAATTCTCCACCATGTGACCGACAAGAAAGAAACTATGGAAACTACCGACATGACGACAGACGATATGATCGTAACGACAGACCTGAATTGCATCAGAACTGGCGAGATTTAAACAGAGCAGAGCACTCTCGTCACGATGAATTTGTAGAAGTTAGGTCTCCAAATCCCAATAACGACGCGCGCCAACAAAGAGACAATAGGCGATGACTCACACCACTGGCAGCCACAAGACGTACTTATGAAACTGATGACGCAGCTGCCGTAGCTAGTAATTACGTAAAAATGGAAGACATTAGGGACATCTTACTCCAGGAACACGACGTAACATATAACACCATTGCATATCCTGTGATTCACATTACTGTACATGACGTAAAATTTACGGCAGTACTTGACTCTGGCAGTCCCATTTCAGTAATTAGCGAAACAGCGTTTAGCAAATGCAACAAAGCGAACGATTGCCCCACACTTCCGTTACGTAAGATTAAATTACAAGGTGCAATCTTTGGAAAAAGTGTAGATGTACGCCAACAAACCAATTTAGAATTCTTTTGTCAAAGCCACAGCTTCTCTATGAACTTCCTTATTGTTCCATTATTGTCGACGGAAATTATACTGGGAGTAGACTTTTTGAATGAATACAAAGCAATCTTAAGCTTTCACGATGCTGAAATAAGTTTAGAGAAAGAAGGTAAGTCAATAGCTTTGAAATTTGAAGACTGGCTCTCAAACCATGATGAGGAAATTAATCGGCTTTACGTTCTGTTAGACAACAGTTCGGAATTTTCTACGGAACTAGACACCAACAATCACTCTGCAAGTACTGACAGGGATGACATCGACGGCATATTTGAAATTAATGAGTTAATTCAGAATAAAATTCAGACAATTGAGAATTGTAATGACACTGATAGGCAGGACCTTTTTGAGATTTTACAAGCACATTCCACAGTTTTTACTCACAAAACAGGAACAATCAAGGGATTTCAATACCAATTTCGTGTTCGTGAGCATACTAAATTTTGTGTTAGACCTTACGTAATTCCGGCGCATTATAGGGACCGTGTTAGAACAGAAATACAATCTATGCTTGTCGAGGGCATTATTGAGCCTGCAGTAAGCTCATACAACAACCCATTACATGTT
This sequence comes from Schistocerca cancellata, assembly GCF_023864275.1. NCBI lineage: Eukaryota > Metazoa > Arthropoda > Insecta > Orthoptera > Acrididae > Schistocerca > Schistocerca cancellata. The sequence goes on along the minus strand of NW_026047092.1, from coordinate 3,115,882 downwards.
GTTGAGAAGAAGAATGGATCGATCAGGCTTGTTTTAGATTCGAGACAAATCAATACTATCACCATTCCTGAAACAGACAGGCCGCAGACGATGGAAGAACTTCTTCAAAATTTTAATGGTGTAAAAGTGTTATCTTCCATTGATCTCAGATCCAGCTTTTATCAGATCGAACTTCATCCAGAATGCAGAAAATACACAGCTTTCCTTTGTTTCGGCGTTTGTTATCAGTTTCGGAAACTTCCTTTTGGTTTGAACATTTCTTCAGCGGCATTCATTCGGGGGCTAAATTCCATATTACCTGAGTTCTTAAAACGTCACATCACTTTATATGTGGACGATATTCTAATAGCAGAAGCTTCATGGGAACAACATAACCGCATCCTCAACAGTTTGTTACGTATTTTTGCAGAATCTGGAATTACAGTTAACTTGGAAAAGTCAGAATTCGGTAGGTCAAAGGTGAAGTTTTTGGGACATATTATTTCTTCTGAAGGCATTCAGCCGGATCCAGAAAAGTTAGAAGCAATCAGAGCCATTCCAGTTCCATCCACAAAAAAACAAGTCCGCAGTTTTCTAGGTCTCGTAAATTTTTACCGTCGTTTTCTGAATATGCAAATTCTAGTTACACCAAAACTTTGTTCTCTCACTGAAAAAAATACTATTTGGAACTGGGACGAACAAGCACAGTTGGAATTCAATTCTTTGAAAGAAGCGTTACTTCACGCGCCAATACTAGCTCATCCAGATCTGTCACAAGATTTCTGCCTTAGCACTGATTCTTCCAAAGTTGGTCTTGGTGCCCATTTATTTCAAGAAGCCATAGAAGATGACATTACTGTTCAGAAAACCATTGCTTTTGCTAGCCGAGTGCTAACAAAATCTGAAAAAAATTATTCCGTTACTGAATTAGAAGCTTTAGCTATCGTTTGGGCATTTAACAAATTCCGTTTCTTTCTTTCTGGTAAGCACGTAAAAGTATACAGTGATCATCGTGCATTACAATTTCTTATGTCTTCAAAATTAAATCATGATAGGTTAAAACGTTGGGCATTGTTTCTGCAAGAATTCCGCTTCACAATAGTCTACATTCCCGGCAAGGAGAACATTGTTGCGGACGCGCTGTCACGCGCACCGGCTGGGCTTGAGAAAAGTAACACAGAAGGCAACCTCGAGAAAAATTTCAGTATTCTTTACATTCAGAAAGTCGCCTTTGAAAACTTCATCACCACATCTTTAAAGGACATTGCTCATGAACAAGATAAAGATCCGATTTGGAAAGATATCAAAAGTAAATGGCATGAAAAGACACACACTCAGATTCGGCATTATTACCTGGTTAGAAACAACATACTCTTCAAACGCTGCACTGTTGATGACAAGCTATGGGTACTTTGCATTCCAGACGATTTTGTTAATAAGCTCATTTGGTACATTCATTTCAGCTACGCACATTTTGGCCCACGAAAATGTTATCATATTCTTCGAACGACTTGTTATTTTAACAATATGGAAAAGAGAATTCGAAGAGTCTTGTCTATTTGTAAACTTTGTCAAAAGGCGAAACCATCTACTATCTCACATCGTGCTCCGTTATTTCCTATTATTCCTTCTAAATTAAAAGAATTTGCTGCTGTTGATCTCTTGGGACCCCTTGTCAGAACATCGAATGGATTTTCGTACGTTCTAGTCGCTGTTGAACTTACTTCAAAATTTGTTTCTTTCACTCCGTTACGTAAAGCCACTGGACGGTCTGTATCCAACGCCTTTGTTAAAAATTTCTTACGTGAAGTTGGACACGTTAGTAAAGTCATTTCAGATAACGGACCGCAATTCAGATCTGCTGTTTGGTCACGCATGCTTCGGAATCATAAAATCAAACCTGTTTTTATTTCATTGTATTCACCACATTGTAACCCGTCTGAACGGATTATGAAAGAAATCAATAAGCTTTGCAGACTTTATTGTCACAGAAAGCATCAGCATTGGGACAGATATTTACACTTATTTCAAAATGTGCTGAATGAAATGCCTCATGATTCCACTGCTTTACCACCTACTCTTGTACTGAAGAATGTAGAACCTCCGAACAGAATCAGAGAGCTTGTACCTTTCCCGAATACACGTAAACTGCGACACAAAGACATAATTGATTTGGCTCTTAAAAATATAAAATCTGCAGCAGAGAAAAGGAGAAAACTACACGGTAAAGCAAATGCAAAGAAATTATATATTGGTCAGAAAGTTCTCATTAAAGCTCATTCATTGTCACATAAGAAGAAACACTTGAGTCACAAATTCTTTCTAGTTTACAATGGACCTTACAGAATCCGACGTATGCCACATGATAATTGCGTTGAAGTTGAAACTCTGCGTACTAGGAAGAGTAAAGGTTTACACCACATTTCTCATGTAAAACCATTTATTGACAGATAATCTGCTTTTTAACTTAGTCTTTGCAATTTTCACTTCACGCTACTTGTACAATTTGTCACACTGAGAAACTGTTAACACGCAACATTTTGGTTTGCTTACGAGTGGATTCTGGATTTGAGGTGCTTTATGTGAAATGCCAGATGACACAGTGGTTAGTTTATGTGACAGCTACACGATTATATCACGATGTTACTAATGAGTGACAATTTACAATGTCGCTTTTGCGGTGTATCTGTTTTATATCTGCACAGTTTTTTCTGAATTCTTCTATAAAGTGAGACATGTTTTAGTGGTGACTTTTGTGCTATTGCTACAAGGAGACAGCCTTTTCCGTAGGACAACAATACGTTACAGCACAGTACTTTCCTCATCACGGCAATAAGCGTAATAACTAAGAAATCTATACGCAAAGCATTTCACTTTTGTGTATCATGAGGTAAGTACATTGACTTCTGCAGAACTTAGCTTTCGGAGGACAATAACTACGACACTTCCCAGAGATTATCTTACAGCAAGACGCATATTTAGCGCTACAGGACACGTATTTGAGTGATTAATTTTGTACTTAAAACATTTATTTTTAAAGAGTTTTGAATTACAAAGAAAGTTTTTCGTGATACATTTCATTCCATTGCTGTAATCTGTAACACCTGAGGGTATAATTACAATAAACCTCAGGGGGGTACACGCCTACTTTGTGTACCATGTGTTTGGCAAGCACAAGGAGCCCTAGCTAATATGGTATTTGCTTATACAATTTAACACATCGGTACCATATTTCTCTAACACATAAATTACACAGCTATCTGATCATTTAACAGAGAAACAAACATCCTTTTACTACGTCAGTGACACATGTTTACGCAATTACAGAGTTGGATTACTTCACACTTAAGAAATTGTACTTTGTCTGTACTTTGTGAACTGTTCATATTTTTTTGGTATCATTGTGATACTATGAGAGCTTTGAATGATGTATTTGGTATGAGATCATGATTTTTAAAGTACGTTTGAGGTAGATGACACTACTGAAATGAGCACAGAATTTTCTTTAGGTTTTGAAATCATTGGAGGAAGCTACGACGTTTTTGACATTTGACTGAGGTGTTATGATGTTATTTTTACGACGACGATGTGTATTATGCTGTTGAGGTATGTTTATGTCAATAAAATTCTTGACCTGTGAAATGTTTTTATATGAGACTGTCACTGTAGCGGAAACTACTGTCGTAAATATTTCCGTAAGAAAGTTAAGTGACCACCTGCACATAATGTGACGTGGGCACCCAGGTGTGTCAGACACCTGGAGAACAAGCCTTTTCAGACGCTCAGGTAGAAAAGAAAGCCATTAGGGTGTGCCAGAGGCACAGGTGGAAGAGAAGGACAAAGAGAGGCCTATATACCTGTTAATGACATTCCTTTGTAGAGGGCATCGCTAATGCGACACCCTCGTCACTTAAAAACATATGATTTTTGTAATGCGTTGTGGGCACACAGCTGTGTCAAACACCTGGAGAATAAGCCATTAGGATGTGCCTTTCATCGCTAATGCGACACCCTCGTTACTTAAAAACATATGATTACTTGCACTTTGTGCTAATTATTGAAATGCGTATGAATTGATGGGAAATATTCGTACATCTGCTCACCTGATTATGACAAGTGTCTTTCTACGAGAGTTGAGAGCCATTAACTTATGAAACGAAATGCCACATGACTATTGAATGATATTTTTATGCTTTGGTTTGCGTAATTGCTTATTTCATTTGATATCTGGTTTCCAGCTGTGTTGCAGCATTGCTTTTATAAAATGAAATGCATTTGCTAATGTGAACTCTTTCTGTCAACAGATCTATTAAATAATTATTTTATGATCCACATTCTTTAAAAAAGGAGCACTTGGAAAGGAAAGAACAATAAGAAGGAAGTAATAACAGTAACACATAATTTTCTTTTCAAGTACATGGTAATATTTTTTTTACAATAAGTTGTTATGGTGCACCACTTTAATTACATAGACATTAAGATGTGAATATGCTTTTCCCTTGTCTGCATTGTTGTTTTTACTGTAATATTTTTTCTGCTTGAGCTATGTGATGTTTAGGTATAAGTTGCTGCTGTTTGCCAGGCATAGTGTTACTGAATTTGACTTTGTGTTACTCTTCTAAGCTAGTTTTTCTTGTTTCCTGCATTGCCTTATATTAGTTGTAATATTGCACTTGCTTTGCTAATTTATGCTGCTTGCTTTGTCATTTCTATTTTTTGTCATTGATGTTTGTGTTAATTATTTTTTTTTTTGCTGCATTGCCTCGTCCCTTGGTATATATATCTGAGCTCAGTAGATTTAAGTTAGCTTAAGAGGGGGTAGACTATATAAGAAACTGACTATGGAGAATAGGTAAAGAATGCATTACGAAGAAAGATTTGGGCCCCAATGAGTATTGTACAATCAGAAATAATTATTTTGAAAGAAATATGAATAGAATACAGGAACGAGGTATAGGTAGGATTTTCTTGTAAATAAATGATGGGGTAAGCAATATGTGAACATATAAATACAGAAAGCATGCTTAGATAGGATTTTTTTGGTGGAAGCAAAGGTTGAAATAAGACGAACGATCTATGGAATGAAGGGAGATCTCCAAGCAAAATACTGCAGTAAAACAAACCCTGTCCTTTCCTCTTTGCTGTTTTTTCCCAATATGTAATTGTGTGTTGTCCTTTCCTTTTGGTGGTATCCCACTATGTGTTTGGGTACCCGTGTGTATTTGTGTTTTTCCTGTCTTTATGTGTTTAGCTGATGAGAGCTATGTTGTAGAATTTTTCTAATACTCTGTTATTTTCTTTGTAAAGATGCTTAGACTTTATTTATTCTGCTTTGTTTTAATGCTCATGTGTGAAGTTGACGTTTCAAAAGTTATTCTGATCTTTTATGTATGTACTCATGTCATCATTCCTGTAACACTGATGTATATGTTTATTTCTATTCTTTTGTAAAGCCCCTATTACTACAAATATTATCTGTATTGTTATGTTTTTAATGATGTATTTTGTATCTTTGTAATTGTATTCTTATGTTATATAATTGTAATTGACACCAGTTCATCATATTATTAACTTGTAAGCATTCATTTCACTGCACACATTCTGTTGGTCATAGTATATGGACAATATGTGAGAAGTAGGGACTGTTAGTGTTTGCACGTGTGTTACTAATTCAGCAAGGGACTGGATAACAGCATTGCTGGTTCTAAGGACAATTCCCAAAAACTTTGTGCGTGCACAAGTGGTGGTTTATGGACTTGCTATCTTCTCTGCAAGACTCTTCGATGGTGATTGTGCACCTGCACAGTCGCAGCAGATGGCTGCTGGCCATCTCTACCAGGACTACAGTGGGTCTACACCTTTGCTGACTCACCAGTACCACAGTTTCTACAAGGACTACAGTGGGTCTACACCTTTGCTGACTCACCAGTACCACAGTTTCTACAAGGACTGCAGTGGGTCTGCACCTCTGGTGGCCCACCAATACCATACTCTCTACCAGGACTGCAGTTGGTCTGCTCTGTGATGACCTATCTACCAATATTCGTCAGAACTTCGAATGACTCTGCTGTGGGTTTGCTCCATTGTGGCCCATTACCTGTCAGCATTTCAAGAGTCAGCACTGTCTTTCCGTTGGAAGGACAACACTACTTCTTCAATACTACATGGAAATCCACTACTTCTGTGTGCAATTTCTTTTACTAATGAGAAACTGTAATTACTATTATGATGAACAATCTGGACTGTCTTTATAGACTGTGAGAAAATTTTAGCTGTTGACCAACATTGTATTAATAACTGTGTGCATTTGATATCTTTGTGATTGTAATTATGAAAAATTTTTTCAAATCTGTATTGGCCAGTGCCCAACACCATTTGTAAAAATTTTTTGTGGGGAGCATGGGGGCTATGTAAGTTTGCTGTTTATGTTTTTATGTAAGTAGGCTGTTTATGTTTTCTTTATGTAAGTTTGCTGTTTATGTTTTTTTATTGGCAACGTTACGTAGCACTCTCTATATGAAAAGTTTGAATTGTTGTCTGCCATTGTTGTCATGAACTGCTATAGCTGGATGCGAACAGCGCGTAGCGCTGGGCAGTTGGAGGTGAGCCGCCAGCAGTGGTGGACGTGGCGAGAGAGATGGCCGAGTTTTGATAATCTGTAAGACTGGATGTCAATTATGAATATTAAGGTAAATACATTGTTTGTTCTCTAATAATATCTTTCATTTGCTAACTATCCCTATCAGTAGTTAGTGCCTCCAGTAGTTTGAATCTTTTATTTAGCTGGCAGTAGTGGCACTCGCTGTATTGCAGTAGTTCGAGCAGCGAAGATTTTTGTGAGGTAAGTGATTTGTAAAAGGTATAGGTTAAAGTTAGTCAGGGCCATTGTTTTGTAGGGGTTATTGAAAGTCAGATTGCGTTGCGCTAAAAATTATTGTGTGCCAGGTTAAGCACAGTCTTGTACAATTGTTCTAAGGGGACGTTTCAGACGATGTATTGAATCGGGACGCAATTTGAGTGATTCATCGTCATTAGGTGGCCCTGAACGTTACAATTCAATATCAGTTTTTCGTTCGATTCGAAAATCTTTGACTCACAGCAGAACGGCCATAAGGTGCCCGAGGCAGCAATAGACCCATGGAGACAAGTCTGCTGGAGGACGATGTATTGCATCGGGACGCAATTTGAGTGTTCCATCGTCATTAGGAGGCCGTGAACGTTACAATTCACTATCAGTTTTTCGTCCGATTCGAAAATCGTTGACTCACAGCAGAACGGCCAAAAGGTGCCCGAGGCAGCAATAGACCCATGGAGACAAGTCTGCTGGAGGACGATGTATTGAATCGGGACGCAATTTGAGTGATCCATCGTCATTAGGTGGCCCTGAAGTTACAATTCACTATCAGTTTTTCGTCCCATTCGATAATCTAGACTCACAGCAGAACGGCCATAATGTGCCCGAGGTAGCAATAGACCCATGGAGACAAGTCTGCTGGAGGACGATGTATTGATTCGGGACGCAATTTGAGTGATCCAGCGTCATTAGGTGGCCCTGAACGTTACAATTCACTATCAGTTTTTCGTCCCATTCGATAATCTAGACTCACAGCAGAACAGCCATAAGGTGCCCGAGGCAGCATTAGACCCGTGGAGTCAAGTCGGCTGGAGGACGATGTATTGAATCGGGACGGAATTTGAGTGTTCCATCGTCATTAGGTGGTCCAGAATGTTACAATTCACTATCAGTTTTTCGTCCGATTCGAAAATCTTTGACTCACAGCAGAACGGCCATAAGGTGCCCGAGGCAGCAATAGACCCATGGAGACAAGTGTGCTGGAGGACGATGTATTGAATCGGGACGCAATTTGAGTGATCCATCGTCATTAGGTGGCCCTGAACGTTACAATTCACTATCAGTTTTTCGTCCCATTCGATAATCTAGACTCACAGCAGAACGGCCATAAGGTGCCCGAGGCAGCAATAGACCCATGGAGTCAAGTCGGCTGGAGGACGATGTATTGAATCGGGACGCAATTAGTGTGGTCCATCGTCATTAGGTGGCCCTGAATGTTACAATTCACTATCAGTTTTTCGTCCGATTCGAAAATCTTTGACTCACAGCAGAACGGCCATAAGGTGCCCGAGGCAGCAATAGACCCATGGAGACAAGTCTGCTGGAGGACGATGTATTGATTCGGGACGCAATTTGAGTGTTCCATCGTCATTAGGAGGCCCTGAACGTTACAATTCACTATCAGTTTTTCGTCCGATTCGAAAATCGTTGACTCACAGCAGAACGGCCATAAGGTGTCCGAGGCAGCAATAGACCCATGGAGACAAGTCTGCTGGAGGACGATGTATTGAATCGGGACGCAATTTGAGTGATCCATCGTCATTAGGTGGCCCTGAACGTTACAATTCACTATCAGTTTTTCATCCCATTCGATAATCTAGACTCACACCAGAACGGCCCGAGGCAGCAATAGACCCATGGAGTCAAGTCGGCTGGAGGACGATGTATTGAATCGGGACGTAATTTGAGTGTTCCATCGACAATAGGAGGCCCTGATCGTTACAATTCACTATCAGTTTTTCGTCCGATTCCAAAATCTTTGAGTCACAGCAGAACGGCCATAAGGTGCCCGAGGCAGCAATAGACCCATGGATACAAGGCTGCTGGAGGACGATGTAATGAATCGGGACACAATTTGAGTGATCCATTGTCATTAGGTGGCCCTGAATGTTACAATTCACTATCAGTTTTTCGTCCGATTCGAAAATGTTTGACTCACAGCAGAACGGCCATAAGGTGCCCGAGGCAGCAATAGACCCATGGAGACAAGTCGGCTGGAGGACGATGTATTGAATCGGGACGCAATTTGAGTGATCCATCGTCATTAGGTGGCCCTGAATGTTACAATTCATTATCAGTTTTTCGTCCGATTCGAAAATCTTTGACTCACTGCAGTACGGCCATAAGGTGCCCGAGGCAGCAATTGACCCATGGAGACAAGTCTGCTGGAGGACGATGTATTGAATCGGGACGCAATTTGAGTGTTCCATCGTCATTAGGAAGCCCTGAATGTTGCAATTAACTATCAGTTTTTCGTCCCATTCGATAATCTAGACTCACAGCAGAACGGCCATAATGTGCCCGAGGTAGCAATAGACCCATGGAGACAAGTCTGCTGGAGGACGATGTATTGATTCGGGACGCAATTTGAGTGATCCAGCGTCATTAGGTGGCCCTGAACGTTACAATTCACTATCAGTTTTTCGTCCCATTCGATAATCTAGACTCACAGCAGAACAGCCATAAGGTGCCCGAGGCAGCATTAGACCCGTGGAGTCAAGTCGGCTGGAGGACGATGTATTGAATCGGGACGGAATTTGAGTGTTCCATCGTCATTAGGTGGTCCAGAATGTTACAATTCACTATCAGTTTTTCGTCCGATTCGAAAATCTTTGACTCACAGCAGAACGGCCATAAGGTGCCCGAGGCAGCAATAGACCCATGGAGACAAGTGTGCTGGAGGACGATGTATTGAATCGGGACGCAATTTGAGTGATCCATCGTCATTAGGTGGCCCTGAACGTTACAATTCACTATCAGTTTTTCGTCCCATTCGATAATCTAGACTCACAGCAGAACGGCCATAAGGTGCCCGAGGCAGCAATAGACCCATGGAGTCAAGTCGGCTGGAGGACGATGTATTGAATCGGGACGCAATTAGTGTGGTCCATCGTCATTAGGTGGCCCTGAATGTTACAATTCACTATCAGTTTTTCGTCCGATTCGAAAATCTTTGACTCACAGCAGAACGGCCATAAGGTGCCCGAGGCAGCAATAGACCCATGGAGACAAGTCTGCTGGAGGACGATGTATTGATTCGGGACGCAATTTGAGTGTTCCATCGTCATTAGGAGGCCCTGAACGTTACAATTCACTATCAGTTTTTCGTCCGATTCGAAAATCTTTGACTCACAGCAGAACGGCCATAAGGTGTCCGAGGCAGCAATAGACCCATGGAGACAAGTCTGCTGGAGGACGATGTATTGAATCGGGACGCAATTTGAGTGATCCATCGTCATTAGGTGGCCCTGAACGTTACAATTCACTATCAGTTTTTCATCCCATTCGATAATCTAGACTCACACCAGAACGGCCCGAGGCAGCAATAGACCCATGGAGTCAAGTCGGCTGGAGGACGATGTATTGAATCGGGACGTAATTTGAGTGTTCCATCGACAATAGGAGGCCCTGATCGTTACAATTCACTATCAGTTTTTCGTCCGATTCCAAAATCTTTGAGTCACAGCAGAACGGCCATAAGGTGCCCGAGGCAGCAATAGACCCATGGATACAAGGCTGCTGGAGGACGATGTAATGAATCGGGACGCAATTTGAGTGATCCATCATCATTAGGTGGCCCTGAATGTTACAATTCACTATCAGTTTTTCGTCCGATTCGAAAATGTTTGACTCACAGCAGAACGGCCATAAGGTGCCCGAGGCAGCAATAGACCCATGGAGACAAGTCTGCTGGAGGACGATGTATTGAATCGGGACGCAATTTGGGTGATCCATCGTCATTAGGTGGCCCTGAACGTTGCAATTCACTATCAGTTTTTCGTCCGATTTGAAAATCTTTGAATCACAGCAGAACGGCCATAAGGTGCCCGTGGCAGCAATAGCCCCATGGAGACAAGTCGGCTGGTGGACGATGTATTGAATCGGGACACAATTTGAGTGATCCATTGTCATTAGGTGGCCCTGAATGTTACAATTCACTATCAGTTTTTCGTCCCATTCGAAAATGTTTGACTCACAGCAGAACGGCCATAAGGTGCCCGAGGCAGCAATAGACCCATGGAGACAAGTCGGCTGGAGGACGATGTATTGAATCGGGACGCAATTTGAGTGATCCATCGTCATTAGGTGGCCCTGAATGTTACAATTCATTATCAGTTTTTCGTCCGATTCGAAAATCTTTGACTCACTGCAGTACGGCCATAAGGTGCCCGAGGCAGCAATTGACCCATGGAGACAAGTCTGCTGGAGGACGATGTATTGAATCGGGACGCAATTTGAGTGTTCCATCGTCATTAGGAAGCCCTGAATGTTGCAATTAACTATCAGTTTTTCGTCCCATTCGATAATCTAATCTCACGGGAGAACGACCATAAGGTGCCCGAGGCAGCAATAGACCCATGAAGACAAGTCTGCTGGAGGACGAAGTATTGAATCGGGACGCAATTTGAGTGATTCATCGTCATTAGGTAGCCCTGAACGTTACAATTCACTATCAGTTTTTCGTCCCATTCGATAAACTAGACTCACAACAGAACGGCCATAAGATGCCCGAGGCAGCAATAGACCCATGGAGTCAAGTCGGCTGGAGGACGATGTATTGAATCGGGACGCAATTTGAATGTTCCATCGTCATTAGGTGGCCCTGAATGTTACAATTCATTATCAGTTTTTCGTCCGATTCGAAAATGTTTGACTCACAGCAGAACGGCCATAAGGTGCCCGAGGCAGCAATAGACCCATGGAGACAAGTCGGCTGGAGGACGATGTATTGAATCGGGACGCAATTTGAGTGATCCATCGTCATTAGGTGGCCCTGAATGTTACAATTCATTATCAGTTTTTCGTCCGATTCGAAAATCTTTGACTCACTGCAGAACGGCCATAAGGTGCCCGAGGCAGCAATTGACCCATGGAGACAAGTCTGCTGGAGGACGATGTATTGAATCGGGACGCAATTTGAGTGTTCCATCGTCATTAGGAAGCCCTGAATGTTGCAATTAACTATCAGTTTTTCGTCCCATTCGATAATCTAGACTCACGGGAGAACGACCATAAGGTGCCCGAGGCAGCAATAGACTCATGGAGACAAGTCTGCTGGAGGACGATGTATTGAATCGGGACGCAATTTGAGTGATTCATCGTCATTAGGTGGCCCTGAACGTTACAATTCAATATCAGTTTTTCGTCCGATTCGAAAATCTTTGACTCACAGCAGAACGGCCATAAGGTGCCCGAGGCAGCAACAGACCCATGGAGACAAGTCTGCTGGAGGACGATGTATTGCATCGGGACGCAATTTGAGTGTTCCATCGTCGTTAGGAGGCCGTGAACGTTACAATTCACTATCAGTTTTTCGTCCGATTCGAAAATCGTTGACTCACAGCAGAACGGCCAAAAGGTGCCCGAGGCAGCAATAGACCCATGGAGACAAGTCTGCTGGAGGACGATGTATTGAATCGGGACGCAATTTGAGTGATCCATCGTCATTAGGTGGTCCAGAATGTTACAATTCACTATCAGTTTTTCGTCCCATTCGATAATCTAGACTCACAGCAGAACAGCCATAAGGTGCCCGAGGCAGCATTAGACCCGTGGAGTCAAGTCGGCTGGAGGACGATGTATTGAATCGGGACGCAATTTGAGTGATCCATCGTCATTAGGTGGTCCAGAATGTTACAATTCACTATCAGTTTTTCGTCCGATTCGAAAATCTTTGACTCACAGCAGAACGGCCATAAGGTGCCGGAGGCAGCAATAGACCCATGGAGACAAGTCGGCTGGAGGACGATGTATTGAATCGGGACGCAAGTTGAGTGTTCCATCGTCATTAGGTGGCCCTGAATGTTACAATTCACTATCAGTTTTTCGTCAGATTCGAAAATCTTTGACTCACAGCAGAACGGCCATAAGGTGCCCGAGGCAGCAACAGACCCATGAAGACAAGTCTGCTGGAGGACGATTTATTGAATCGGGATGCAATTTCAGTGTTCCATCGTCATTAGGAGGCCCTGAACGTTACAATTCACTATCAGTTTTTCGTCCGATTCGAAAATCTTTGACTCACAGCAGAACGGCCATAAGGTGCCCGAGGCAGCAATAGACCCATGGAGACAAGTCGGCTGGAGGACGATGTATTGAATCGGGACGCTATTTGAGTGATCCATCGTCATTAGGTGGTCCAGAATGTTACAATTCACTATCAGTTTTTCGTCCGATTCGAAATTCTTTGACTCACAGCAGAACGGCCATAAGGTGCCCGAGAAAGCAATAGAACCATGGAGACAAATCTGCTGCAGGACGATGTATTGAATCGGGACGCAATTTGAGTGTTCCATCGTCATTAGGAGGCCCTGAACGTTACAATTCACTATCAGTTTTTCGTCCGATTCGAAAATCTTTGACTCACACCAGAACGGCCATAAGGTGCCCGAGGCAGCAATAGACCCATGGAGACAAGTCTGCAGGAGGACGATGTATTCAATCGGGACGCAATTTGAGTGATCCATCGTCATTAGGTTGCCCTGAACGTTACAATTCACTATCAGTTTTTCGTCCGATTCGAAAATCTTTGACTCACAGCTGAACGGCCATAAGGTGCCCGAGGCAGCAATAGACCCATGGAGACAAGTCTGCTGGAGGACGATGTATTGCATCGGGACGCAATTTGAGTGTTCCATCGTCATTAGGAGGCCCTGAACGTTACAATTCACTATCAGTTTTTCGTCCGATTCGAAAATCGTTGACTTACAGCAGAACGGCCATAAGGTGCCCGAGGCATCAATAGCCCAATGGAGACAAGTGTGCTGGAGGACGATGTATTGAATCGGGACGCAATTTGAGTGATCCATCGTCACTAGGTGGCCCTGAACGTTACAATTCACTATCAGTTTTTCGTCCCATTCGATAATCTAGACTCACAGCACAACGGCCATAAGGTGCCCGAGGCAGCAATAGACCCATGGAGTCAAGTCGGCTGGAGGACGATGTATTGAATCGGGCCGCAATTAGTGTGGTCCATCGTCATTAGGTGGCCCTGAATGTTACAATTCACTATCAGTTTTTCGTCCGATTCGAAAATCTTTGACTCACAGCAGAACGGCCATAAGCTGCCCGAGGCAGCAATAGACCCAAGGAGACAAGTCTGCTGGAGGACGATGTATTGCATCGGGACGCAATTTGAGTGTTCCATCGTCATTAGGTGGCCCTGAACGTTACAATTCACTATCAGTTTTTCGTCCGATTCGAAAATCGTTGACTCACAGCAGAACGGCCATAAGGTGCCCGAGGCAGCAATAGACCCATGGAGACAAGTCTGCTGGAGGACGATGTATTGAATCGGGACGCAATTTGAGTGATCCATCGTCATTAGGTGGCCCTGAAGTTACAATTCACTATCAGTTTTTCGTCCCATTCGATAATCTAGACTCACAGCAGAACGGCCATAATGTGCCCTAGGTAGCAATAGACCCATGGAGACAAGTCTGCTGGAGGACGATGTATTGATTCGGGACGCAATTTGAGTGATCCAGCGTCATTAGGTGGCCCTGAACGTTACAATTCACTATCAGTTTTTCGTCCCATTCGATAATCTAGACTCACAGCAGAACAGCCATAAGGTGCCCGAGGCAGCATTAGACCCGTGGAGTCAAGTCGGCTGGAGGACGATGTATTGAATCGGGACGGAATTTGAGTGTTCCATCGTCATTAGGTGGTCCAGAATGTTACAATTCACTATCAGTTTTTCGTCCGATTCGAAAATCTTTGACTCACAGCAGAACGGCCATAAGGTGCCCGAGGCAGCAATAGACCCATGGAGACAAGTGTGCTGGAGGACGATGTATTGAATCGGGACGCAATTTGAGTGATCCATCGTCATTAGGTGGCCCTGAACGTTACAATTCACTATCAGTTTTTCATCCCATTCGATAATCTAGACTCACACCAGAACGGCCCGAGGCAGCAATAGGCCCATGGAGTCAAGTCGGCTGGAGGACGATGTATTGAATCGGGACGTAATTTGAGTGTTCCATCGACAATAGGAGGCCCTGATCGTTACAATTCACTATCAGTTTTTCGTCCGATTCCAAAATCTTTGAGTCACAGCAGAACGGCCATAAGGTGCCCGAGGCAGCAATAGACCCATGGATACAAGGCTGCTGGAGGACGATGTAATGAATCGGGACGCAATTTGAGTGATCCATCATCATTAGGTGGCCCTGAATGTTACAATTCACTATCAGTTTTTCGTCCGATTCGAAAATGTTTGACTCACAGCAGAACGGCCATAAGGTGCCCGAGGCAGCAATAGACCCATGGAGACAAGTCTGCTGGAGGACGATGTATTGAATCGGGACGCAATTTGAGTGATCCATCGTCATTAGGTGGCCCTGAACGTTGCAATTCACTATCAGTTTTTCGTCCGATTTGAAAATCTTTGAATCACAGCAGAACGGCCATAAGGTGCCCGTGGCAGCAATAGCCCCATGGAGACAAGTCGGCTGGTGGACGATGTATTGAATCGGGACACAATTTGAGTGATCCATCGTCATTAGGTGGCCCTGAATGTTACATTTCACTATCAGTTTTTCGTCCGATTCGAAAATGTTTGACTCACAGCAGAACGGCCATAAGGTGCCCGAGGCAGCAATAGGCCCATGGAGACAAGTCGGCTGGAGGACGATGTATTGAATCGGGACGCAATTTGAGTGATCCATCGTCATTAGGTGGCCCTGAATGTTACAATTCACTATCAGTTTTTCGTCCGATTCGAAAATGTTTGACTCACAGCAGAACGGCCATAAGGTGCCCGAGGCAGCAATAGACCCATGGAGACAAGTCTGCTGGAGGACGATGTATTGAATCGGGACGCAAGTTGAGTGTTCCATCGTCATTAGGTGGCCCTGAATGTTACAATTCACTATCAGTTTTTCGTCAGATTCGAAAATCTTTGACTCACAGCAGAACGGCCATAAGGTGCCCGAGGCAGCAACAGACCCATGAAGACAAGTCTGCTGGAGGACGATTTATTGAATCGGGATTGCAATTTCAGTGTTCCATCGTCATTAGGAGGCCCTGAACGTTACAATTCACTATCAGTTTTTCGTCCGATTCGAAAATCTTTGACTCACAGCAGAACGGCCATAAGGTGCCCGAGGCAGCAATAGACCCTTGGAGACAAGTCGGCTGGAGGACGATGTATTGAATCGGGACGCTATTTGAGTGATCCATCGTCATTAGGTGGTCCAGAATGTTACAATTCACTATCAGTTTTTCGTCCGATTCGAAATTCTTTGACTCACAGCAGAACGGCCATAAGGTGCCCGAGAAAGCAATAGAACCATGGAGACAAATCTGCTGCAGGACGATGTATTGAATCGGGACGCAATTTGAGTGTTCCATCGTCATTAGGAGGCCCTGAACGTTACAATTCACTATCAGTTTTTCGTCCGATTCGAAAATCTTTGACTCACACCAGAACGGCCATAAGGTGCCCGAGGCAGCAATAGACCCATGGAGACAAGTCTGCAGGAGGACGATGTATTCAATCGGGACGCAATTTGAGTGATCCATCGTCATTAGGTTGCCCTGAACGTCACAATTCACTATCAGTTTTTCGTCCGATTCGAAAATCTTTGACTCACAGCTGAACGGCCATAAGGTGCCCGAGGCAGCAATAGACCCATGGAGACAAGTCTGCTGGAGGACGATGTATTGCATCGGGACGCAATTTGAGTGTTCCATCGTCATTAGGAGGCCCTGAACGTTACAATTCACTATCAGTTTTTCGTCCGATTCGAAAATCGTTGACTTACAGCAGAACGGCCATAAGGTGCCCGAGGCATCAATAGCCCAATGGAGACAAGTGTGCTGGAGGACGATGTATTGAATCGGGACGCAATTTGAGTGATCCATCGTCACTAGGTGGCCCTGAACGTTACAATTCACTATCAGTTTTTCGTCCCATTCGATAATCTAGACTCACAGCACAACGGCCATAAGGTGCCCGAGGCAGCAATAGACCCATGGAGTCAAGTCGGCTGGAGGACGATGTATTGAATCGGGCCGCAATTAGTGTGGTCCATCGTCATTAGGTGGCCCTGAATGTTACAATTCACTATCAGTTTTTCGTCCGATTCGAAAATCTTTGACTCACAGCAGAACGGCCATAAGCTGCCCGAGGCAGCAATAGACCCATGGAGACAAGTCTGCTGGAGGACGATGTATTGCATCGGGACGCAATTTGAGTGTTCCATCGTCATTAGGTGGCCCTGAACGTTACAATTCACTATCAGTTTTTCGTCCGATTCGAAAATCGTTGACTCACAGCAGAACGGCCATAAGGTGCCCGAGGCAGCAATAGACCCATGGAGACAAGTCTGCTGGAGGACGATGTATTGAATCGGGACGCAATTTGAGTGATCCATCGTCATTAGGTGGCCCTGAAGTTACAATTCACTATCAGTTTTTCGTCCCATTCGATAATCTAGACTCACAGCAGAACGGCCATAATGTGCCCTAGGTAGCAATAGACCCATGGAGACAAGTCTGCTGGAGGACGATGTATTGATTCGGGACGCAATTTGAGTGATCCAGCGTCATTAGGTGGCCCTGAACGTTACAATTCACTATCCGTTTTTCGCCCCATTCGATAATCTAGACTCACAGCAGAACAGCCATAAGGTGCCCGAGGCAGCATTAGACCCGTGGAGTCTAGTCGGCTGGAGGACGATGTATTGAATCGGCACGGAATTTGAGTGTTCCATCGTCATTAGGTGGTCCAGAATGTTACAATTCACTATCAGTTTTTCGTCCGATTCGAAAATCTTTGACTCACAGCAGAACGGCCATAAGGTGCCCGAGGCAGCAATAGACCCATGGAGACAAGTCTGCTGGAGGACGATGTAATGATTCGGGACGCAATTTGAGTGTTCCATCGTCATTAGGAGGCCCTGAACGTTACAATTCACTATCAGTTTTTCGTCCGATTCGAAAATCGTTGACTCACAGCAGAACGGCCATAAGGTGTCCGAGGCAACAATAGACCCATGGAGACAAGTCTGCTGGAGGACGATGTATTGAATCGGGACGCAATTTGAGTGATCCATCGTCATTAGGTGGCCCTGAACGTTACAATTCACTATCAGTTTTTCATCCCATTCGATAATCTAGACTCACACCAGAACGGCCCGCGGCAGCAATAGGCCCATGGAGTCAAGTCGGCTGGAGGACGATGTATTGAATCGGGACGTAATTTGAGTGTTCCATCGACAATAGGAGGCCCTGATCGTTACAATTCACTATCAGTTTTTCGTCCGATTCCAAAATCTTTGAGTCACAGCAGAACGGCCATAAGGTGCCCGAGGCAGCAATAGACCCATGGATACAAGGCTGCTGGAGGACGATGTAATGAATCGGGACGCAATTTGAGTGATCCATCATCATTAGGTGGCCCTGAATGTTACAATTCACTATCAGTTTTTCGTCCGATTCGAAAATGTTTGACTCACAGCAGAACGGCCATAAGGTGCCCGAGGCAGCAATAGACCCATGGAGACAAGTCTGCTGGAGGACGATGTATTGAATCGGGACGCAATTTGAGTGATCCATCGTCATTAGGTGGCCCTGAACGTTGCAATTCACTATCAGTTTTTCGTCCGATTTGAAAATCTTTGAATCACAGCAGAACGGCCATAAGGTGCCCGTGGCAGCAATAGCCCCATGGAGACAAGTCGGCTCGTGGACGATGTATTGAATCGGGACACAATTTGAGTGATCCATCGTCATTAGGTGGCCCTGAATGTTACATTTCACTATCAGTTTTTCGTCCGATTCGAAAATGTTTGACTCACAGCAGAACGGCCATAAGGTGCCCGAGGCAGCAATAGACCCATGGAGACAAGTCGGCTGGAGGACGATGTATTGAATCGGGACGCAATTTGAGTGATCCATCGTCATTAGGTGGCCCTGAATGTTACAATTCATTATCAGTTTTTCGTCCGATTCGAAAATCTTTGACTCACTGCAGAACGGCCATAAGGTGCCCGAGGCAGCAATTGACCCATGGAGACAAGTCTGCTGGAGGACGATGTATTGAATCGGGACGCAATTTGAGTGTTCCATCGTCATTAGGAAGCCCTGAATGTTGCAATTAACTATCAGTTTTTCGTCCCATTCGATAATCTAGACTCACGGGAGAACGACCATAAGGTGCCCGAGGCAGCAATAGACCCATGGAAACAAGTCTGCTGGAGGACGATGTATTGAATCGGGACGCAATTTGAGTGATTCATCGTCATTAGGTAGCCCTGAATGTTACAATTCACTATCAGTTTTTCGTCCCATTCGATAAACTAGACTCACAGCAGAGCGGCCATAAGATGCCCGAGGCAGCAATAGACCCATGGAGTCAAGTCGGCTGGAGGACGATGTATTGAATCGGGACGCAATTTCAATGTTCCATCGTCATTAGGTGGCCCTGAATGTTACAATTCATTATCAGTTTTTCGTCCGATTCGAAAATGTTTGACTCACAGCAGAACGGCCATAAGGTGCCCGAGGCAGCAATAGACCCATGGAGACAAGTCGGCTGGAGGACGATGTATTGAATCGGGACGCAATTTGAGTGATCCATCGTCATTAGGTGGCCCTGAATGTTACAATTCATAATCAGTTTTTCGTCCGATTCGAAAATCTTTGACTCACTGCAGAACGGCCATAAGGTGCCCGAGGCAGCAATTGACCCATGGAGACAAGTCTGCTGGAAGACGATGTATTGAATCGGGACGCAATTTGAGTGTTCCATCGTCATTAGGAAGCCCTGAATGTTGCAATTAACTATCAGTTTTTCGTCCCATTCGATAATCTAGACTCACGGGAGAACAACCATAAGGTGCCCGAGGCAGCAATAGACTCATGGAGACAAGTCTGCTGGAGGACGATGTATTGAATCGGGACGCAATTTGAGTGATTCATCGTCATTAGGTGGCCCTGAACGTTACAATTCAATATCAGTTTTTCGTCCGATTCGAAAATCTTTGACTCACAGCCGAACGGCCATAAGGTGCCCGAGGCAGCAATAGACCCATGGAGACAAGTCTGCTGGAGGACGATGTATTGCATCGGGACGCAATTTGAGTGTTCCATCGTCATTAGGAGGCCGTGAACGTTACAATTCACTATCAGTTTTTCGTCCGATTCGAAAATCGTTGACTCACAGCAGAACGGCCAAAAGGTGCCCGAGGCAGCAATAGACCCATGGAGACAAGTCTGCTGGAGGACGATGTATTGAATCGGGACGCAATTTGAGTGATCCATCGTCATTAGGTGGTCCAGAATGTTACAATTCACTATCAGTTTTTCGTCCGATTCGAAATTCTTTGACTCACAGCAGAACGGCCATAAGGTGCCCGAGAAAGCAATAGAACCATGGAGACAAATCTGCTGCAGGACGATGTATTGAATCGGGACGCAATTTGAGTGTTCCATCGTCATTAGGAGGCCCTGAAAGTTACAATTCACTATCAGTTTTTCGTCCGATTCGAAAACCTTTGACTCACACCAGAACGGCCATAAGGTGCCCGATGCAGCAATAGACCCATGGAGACAAGTCTGTAGGAGGACGATGTATTCAATCGGGACGCAATTTGAGTGATCCATCGTCATTAGGTTGCCCTGAACGTTACAATTCACTATCAGTTTTTCGTCCGATTCGAAAATCTTTGACTCACTGCAGTACGGCCATAAGGTGCCCGAGGCAGCAATTGACCCATGGAGACAAGTCTGCTGGAGGACGATGTATTGAATCGGGACGCAATTTGAGTGTTCCATCGTCATTAGGAAGCCCTGAATGTTGCAATTAACTATCAGTTTTTCGTCCCATTCGATAATCTAGACTCACGGGAGAACGACCATAAGGTGCCCGAGGCAGCAATAGACCCATGGAGACAAGTCTGCTGGAGGACGATGTATTGAATCGGGACGCAATTTGAGTGATTCATCGTCATTAGGTAGCCCTGAACGTTACAATTCACTATCAGTTTTTCGTCCCATTCGATAAACTAGACTCACAACAGAACGGCCATAAGATGCCCGAGGCAGCAATAGACCCATGGAGTCAAGTCGGCTGGAGGACGATGTATTGAATCGGGACGCAATTTGAATGTTCCATCGTCATTAGGTGGCCCTGAATGTTACAATTCATTATCAGTTTTTCGTCCGATTCGAAAATGTTTGACTCACAGCAGAACGGCCATAAGGTGCCCGAGGCAGCAATAGACCCATGGAGACAAGTCGGCTGGAGGACGATGTATTGAATCGGGACGCAATTTGAGTGATCCATCGTCATTAGGTGGCCCTGAATGTTACAATTCATTATCAGTTTTTCGTCCGATTCGAAAATCTTTGACTCACTGCAGAACGGCCATAAGGTGCCCGAGGCAGCAATTGACCCATGGAGACAAGTCTGCTGGAGGACGATGTATTGAATCGGGACGCAATTTGAGTGTTCCATCGTCATTAGGAAGCCCTGAATGTTGCAATTAACTATCAGTTTTTCGTCCCATTCGATAATCTAGACTCACGGGAGAACGACCATAAGGTGCCCGAGGCAGCAATAGACTCATGGAGACAAGTCTGCTGGAGGACGATGTATTGAATCGGGACGCAATTTGAGTGATTCATCGTCATTAGGTGGCCCTGAACGTTACAATTCAATATCAGTTTTTCGTCCGATTCGAAAATCTTTGACTCACAGCAGAACGGCCATAAGGTGCCCGAGGCAGCAATAGACCCATGGAGACAAGTCTGCTGGAGGACGATGTATTGCATCGGGACGCAATTTGAGTGTTCCATCGTCATTAGGAGGCCGTGAACGTTACAATTCACTATCAGTTTTTCGTCCGATTCGTAAATCGTTGACTCACAGCAGAACGGCCAAAAGGTGCCCGAGGCAGCAATAGACCCATGGAGACAAGTCTGCTGGAGGACGATGTATTGAATCGGGACGCAATTTGAGTGATCCATCGTCAGTAGGTGGCCCTGAACGTTACAATTCACTATCAGTTTTTCGTCCCATTCGATAATCTAGACTCACAGCAGAACAGCCATAAGGTGCCCGAGGCAGCATTAGACCCGTGGAGTCAAGTCGGCTGGAGGACGATGTATTGAATCGGGACGCAATTTGAGTGATCCATCGTCATTAGGTGGTCCAGAATGTTACAATTCACTATCAGTTTTTCGTCCGATTCGAAAATCTTTGACTCACAGCAGAACGGCCATAAGGTGCCGGAGGCAGCAATAGACCCATGGAGACAAGTCGGCTGGAGGACGATGTATTGAATCGGGACGCAAGTTGAGTGTTCCATCGTCATTAGGTGGCCCTGAATGTTACAATTCACTATCAGTTTTTCGTCAGATTCGAAAATCTTTGACTCACAGCAGAACGGCCATAAGGTGCCCGAGGCAGCAACAGACCCATGAAGACAAGTCTGCTGGAGGACGATTTATTGAATCGGGATGCAATTTCAGTGTTCCATCGTCATTAGGAGGCCCTGAACGTTACAATTCACTATCAGTTTTTCGTCCGATTCGAAAATCTTTGACTCACAGCAGAACGGCCATAAGGTGCCCGAGGCAACAATAGACCCATGGAGACAAGTCGGCTGGAGGACGATGTATTGAATCGGGACGCTATTTGAGTGATCCATCGTCATTAGGTGGTCCAGAATGTTACAATTCACTATCAGTTTTTCGTCCGATTCGAAATTCTTTGACTCACAGCAGAACGGCCATAAGGTGCCCGAGAAAGCAATAGAACCATGGAGACAAATCTGCTGCAGGACGATGTATTGAATCGGGACGCAATTTGAGTGTTCCATCGTCATTAGGAGGCCCTGAACGTTACAATTCACTATCAGTTTTTCGTCCGATTCGAAAATCTTTGACTCACACCAGAACGGCCATAAGGTGCCCGAGGCAGCAATAGACCCATGGAGACAAGTCTGCAGGAGGACGATGTATTCAATCGGGACGCAATTTGAGTGATCCATCGTCATTAGGTTGCCCTGAACGTTACAATTCACTATCAGTTTTTCGTCCGATTCGAAAATCTTTGACTCACAGCTGAACGGCCATAAGGTGCCCGAGGCAGCAATAGACCCATGGAGACAAGTCTGCTGGAGGACGATGTATTGCATCGGGACGCAATTTGAGTGTTCCATCGTCATTAGGAGGCCCTGAACGTTACAATTCACTATCAGTTTTTCGTCCGATTCGAAAATCGTTGACTTACAGCAGAACGGCCATAAGGTGCCCGAGGCATCAATAGCCCAATGGAGACAAGTGTGCTGGAGGACGATGTATTGAATCGGGACGCAATTTGAGTGATCCATCGTCACTAGGTGGCCCTGAACGTTACAATTCACTATCAGTTTTTCGTCCCATTCGATAATCTGGACTCACAGCACAACGGCCATAAGGTGCCCGAGGCAGCAATAGACCCATGGAGTCAAGTCGGCTGGAGGACGATGTATTGAATCGGGCCGCAATTAGTGTGGTCCATCGTCATTAGGTGGCCCTGAATGTTACAATTCACTATCAGTTTTTCGTCCGATTCGAAAATCTTTGACTCACAGCAGAACGGCCATAAGCTGCCCGAGGCAGCAATAGACCCATGGAGACAAGTCTGCTGGAGGACGATGTATTGCATCGGGACGCAATTTGAGTGTTCCATCGTCATTAGGTGGCCCTGAACGTTACAATTCACTATCAGTTTTTCGTCCGATTCGAAAATCGTTGACTCACAGCAGAACGGCCATAAGGTGCCCGAGGCAGCAATAGACCCATGGAGACAAGTCTGCTGGAGGACGATGTATTGAATCGGGACGCAATTTGAGTGATCCATCGTCATTAGGTGGCCCTGAAGTTACAATTCACTATCAGTTTTTCGTCCCATTCGATAATCTAGACTCACAGCAGAACGGCCATAATGTGCCCGAGGTAGCAATAGACCCATGGAGACAAGTCTGCTGGAGGACGATGTATTGATTCGGGACGCAATTTGAGTGATCCAGCGTCATTAGGTGGCCCTGAACGTTACAATTCACTATCAGTTTTTCGTCCCATTCGATAATCTAGACTCACAGCAGAACAGCCATAAGGTGCCCGAGGCAGCATTAGACCCGTGGAGTCAAGTCGGCTGGAGGACGATGTATTGAATCGGGACGGAATTTGAGTGTTCCATCGTCATTAGGTGGTCCAGAATGTTACAATTCACTATCAGTTTTTCGTCCGATTCGAAAATCTTTGACTCACAGCAGAACGGCCATAAGGTGCCCGAGGCAGCAATAGACCCATGGAGACAAGTGTGCTGGAGGACGATGTATTGAATCGGGACGCAATTTGAGTGATCCATCGTCATTAGGTGGCCCTGATCGTTACAATTCACTATCAGTTTTTCGTCCCATTCGATAATCTAGACTCACAG
Source organism: Schistocerca cancellata (assembly GCF_023864275.1). NCBI lineage: Eukaryota > Metazoa > Arthropoda > Insecta > Orthoptera > Acrididae > Schistocerca > Schistocerca cancellata. The sequence continues at coordinate 3,091,607 of NW_026047092.1, read as the reverse complement.
CAGAACGGCCATAAGGTGCCCGAGGCAGCAATAGACCCATGGAGACAAGTCTGCTGGAGGACGATGTATTGATTCGGGACGCAATTTGAGTGTTCCATCGTCATTAGGAGGCCCTGAACGTTACAATTCACTATCAGTTTTTCGTCCGATTCGAAAATCGTTGACTCACAGCAGAACGGCCATAAGGTGTCCGAGGCAACAATAGACCCATGGAGACAAGTCTGCTGGAGGACGATGTATTGAATCGGGACGCAATTTGAGTGATCCACCGTCATTAGGTGGCCCTGAACGTTACAATTCACTATCAGTTTTTCATCCCATTCGATAATCTAGACTCACACCAGAACGGCCCGAGGCAGCAATAGACCCATGGAGTCAAGTCGGCTGGAGGACGATGTATTGAATCGGGACGTAATAAGAGTGTTCCATCGACAATAGGAGGCCCTGATCGTTACAATTCACTATCAGTTTTTCGTCCGATTCCAAAATCTTTGAGTCACAGCAGAACGGCCATAAGGTGCCCGAGGCAGCAATAGACCCATGGATACAAGGCTGCTGGAGGACGATGTAATGAATCGGGACGCAATTTGAGTGATCCATCATCATTAGGTGGCCCTGAATGTTACAATTCACTATCAGTTTTTCGTCCGATTCGAAAATGTTTGACTCACAGCAGAACGGCCATAAGGTGCCCGAGGCAGCAATAGACCCATGGAGACAAGTCTGCTGGAGGACGATGTATTGAATCGGGACGCAATTTGAGTGATCCATCGTCATTAGGTGGCCCTGAACGTTGCAATTCACTATCAGTTTTTCGTCCGATTTGAAAATCTTTGAATCACAGCAGAACGGCCATAAGGTGCCCGTGGCAGCAATAGCCCCATGGAGACAAGTCGGCGGGTGGACGATGTATTGAATCGGGACACAATTTGAGTGATCCATCGTCATTAGGTGGCCCTGAATGTTTCAATTCACTATCAGTTTTTCGTCCGATTCGAAAATGTTTGACTCACAGCAGAACGGCCATAAGGTGCCCGAGGCAGCAATAGACCCATGGAGACAAGTCGGCTGGAGGACGATGTATTGAATCGGGACGCAATTTGAGTGATCCATCGTCATTAGGTGGCCCTGAATGTTACAATTCATTATCAGTTTTTCGTCCGATTCGAAAATCTTTGACTCACTGCAGAACGGCCATAAGGTGCCCGAGGCAGCAATTGACCCATGGAGACAAGTCTGCTGGAGGACGATGTATTGAATCGGGACGCAATTTGAGTGTTCCATCGTCATTAGGAAGCCCTGAATGTTGCAATTAACTATCAGTTTTTCGTCCCATTCGATAATCTAGACTCACGGGAGAACGACCATAAGGTGCCCGAGGCAGCAATAGACCCATGGAGACAAGTCTGCTGGAGGACGATGTATTGAATTGGGACGCAATTTGAGTGATTCATCGTCATTAGGTAGCCCTTAATGTTACAATTCACTATCAGTTTTTCGTCCCATTCGATAAACTAGACTCACAGCAGAACGGCCATAAGATGCCCGAGGCAGCAATAGACCCATGGAGTCAAGTCGGCTGGAGGACGATGTATTGAATCGGGACGCAATTTCAATGTTCCATCGTCATTAGGTGGCCCTGAATGTTACAATTCATTATCAGTTTTTCGTCCGATTCGAAAATGTTTGACTCACAGCAGAACGGCCATAAGGTGCCCGAGGCAGCAATAGACCCATGGAGACAAGTCGGCTGGAGGACGATGTATTGAATCGGGACGCAATTTGAGTGATCCATCGTCATTAGGTGGCCCTGAATGTTACAATTCATTATCAGTTTTTCGTCCGATTCGAAAATCTTTGACTCACTGCAGAACGGCCATAAGGTGCCCGAGGCAGCAATTGACCCATGGAGACAAGTCTGCTGGAAGACGATGTATTGAATCGGGACGCAATTTGAGTGTTCCATCGTCATTAGGAAGCCCTGAATGTTGCAATTAACTATCAGTTTTTCGTCCCATTCGATAATCTAGACTCACGGGAGAACAACCATTAGGTGCCCGAGGCAGCAATAGACTCATGGAGACAAGTCTGCTGGAGGACGATGTATTGAATCGGGACGCAATTTGAGTGATTCATCGTCATTAGGTGGCCCTGAACGTTACAATTCACTATCAGTTTTTCGTCCGATTCGAAAATCTTTGACTCACAGCAGAACGGCCATAAGGTGCCCGAGGCAGCAATAGACCCATGGAGACATGTCTGCTGGAGGACGATGTATTGCATCGGGACGCAATTTTAGTGTTCCATCGTCATTAGGAGGCCGTGAACGTTACAATTCACTAACAGTTTTTCGTCCGATTCGAAAATCGTTGACTCACAGCAGAACGGCCAAAAGGTGCCCGAGGCAGCAATAGACCCATGGAGACAAGTCTGCTGGAGGACGATGTATTGAATCGGGACGCAATTTGAGTGATCCATCGTCAGTAGGTGGCGCTGAACGTTACAATTCACTATCAGTTTTTCGTCCCATTCGATAATCTAGACTCACAGCAGAACAGCCATAAGGTGCCCGAGGCAGCATTAGACCTGTGGAGTCAAGTCGGCTGGAGGACGATGTATTGAATCGGGACGCAATTTGAGTGATCCATCGTCATTAGGTGGTCCAGAATGTTACAATTCACTATCAGTTTTTCGTCCGATTCGAAAATCTTTGACTCACAGCAGAACGGCCATAAGGTGCAGGAGGCAGCAATAGACCCATGGAGACAAGTCGGCTGGAGGACGATGTATTGAATCGGGACGCAAGTTGAGTGTTCCATCGTCATTAGGTGGCCCTGAATGTTACAATTCACTATCAGTTTTTCGTCAGATTCGAAAATCATTGACTCACAGCAGAACGGCCATAAGGTGCCCGAGGCAGCAACACACCCATGAAGACAAGTCTGCTGGAGGACGATTTATTGAATCGGGATGCAATTTCAGTGTTCCATCGTCATTAGGAGGCCCTGAACGTTACAATTCACTATCAGTTTTTCGTCCGATTCGAAAATCTTTGACTCACAGCAGAACGGCCATAAGGTGGCCGAGGCAGCAATAGACCCATGGAGACAAGTCGGCTGGAGGACGATGTATTGAATCGGGACGCTATTTGAGTGATCCATCGTCATTAGGTGGACCAGAATGTTACAATTCACTATCAGTTTTTCGTCCGATTCGAAATTCTTTGACTCACAGCAGAACGGCCATAAGGTGCCCGAGAAAGCAATAGAACCATGGAGACAAATCTGCTGCAGGACGATGTATTGAATCGGGACGCAATTTGAGTGTTCCATCGTCATTAGGAGGCCCTGAACGTTACAATTCACTATCAGTTTTTCGTCCGATTCGAAAACCTTTGACTCACACCAGAACGGCCATAAGGTGCCCGAGGCAGCAATAGACCCATGGAGACAAGTCTGCAGGAGGACGATGTATTCAATCGGGACGCAATTTGAGTGATCCATCGTCATTAGGTTGCCCTGAACGTTACAATTCACTATCAGTTTTTCGTCCGATTCGAAAATCTTTGACTCACAGCTGAACGGCCATAAGGTGCCCGAGGCAGAAATAGACCCATGGAGACAAGTCTGCTGGAGGACGATGTATTGCATCGGGACGCAATTTGAGTGTTCCATCGTCATTAGGAGGCCCTGAACGTTACAATTCACTATCAGTTTTTCGTCCGATTCGAAAATCGTTGACTTACAGCAGAACGGCCATAAGGTGCCCGAGGCATCAATAGCCCAATGGAGACAAGTGTGCTGGAGGACGATGTATTGAATCGGGACGCAATTTGAGTGATCCATCGTCACTAGGTGGCCCTGAACGTTACAATTCACTATCAGTTTTTCGTCCCATACGATAATCTAGACTCACAGCACAACGGCCATAAGGTGCCCGAGGCAGCAATAGACCCATGGAGTCAAGTCGGCTGGAGGACGATGTATTGAATCGGGCCGCAATTAGTGTGGTCCATCGTCATTAGGTGGCCCTGAATGTTACAATTCACTATCAGTTTTTCGTCCGATTCGAAAATCTTTGACTCACAGCAGAACGGCCATAAGGTGCCCGAGGCAGCAATAGACCCATGGAGACAAGTCTGCTGGAGGACGATGTATTGCATCGGGACGCAAATTGAGTGTTCCATCGTCATTAGGTGGCCCTGAACGTTACAATTCACTATCAGTTTTTCGTCCGATTCGAAAATCGTTGACTCACAGCAGAACGGCCATAAGGTGTCCGAGGCAACAATAGACCCATGGAGACAAGTCTGCTGGAGGACGATGTATTGAATCGGGACGCAATTTGAGTGATCCATCGTCATTAGGTGGCCCTGAACGTTACAATTCACTATCAGTTTTTCATCCCATTCGATAATCTAGACTCACACCAGAACGGCCCGAGGCAGCAATAGACCCATGGAGACAAGTCTGCTGGAGGACGATGTATTGCATCGGGACGCAATTAGAGTGTTCCATCGTCATTAGGTGGCCCTGAACGTTACAATTCACTACCAGTTTTTCGTCAGATTCGAAAATCTTTGACTCACAGCAGAACAGCCATAAGGTGCCCGAGGCAGCAACAGACCCATGAAGACAAGTCTGCTGGAGGACGATGTATTGAATCGGGATGCAATTTCAGTGTTCCATCGTCATTAGGAGGCCCTGAACGTTACAATTCACTATCAGTTTTTCGTCCGATTCGAAAATCTTTGACTCACAGCAGAACGGCCATAAGGTGCCCGAGGCAGCAATAGACCCATGGAGACAAGGCTGCTGGAGGACGATGTAATGAATCGGGACGCAATTTGAGTGATCCATCGTCATTAGGAGGCCCTGAATGTTACAATTAACTATCAGTTTTTCGTCCGATTCGAAAATCTTTGACTCACAGCAGAATTGCCATAAGGTGCCCGAGGCAGCAATAGACCCATGGAGACAAGACGGCTAGAGGACGATGTATTGAATCGGGACGTAATTTGTGTGGTCCATCGTCATTAGGTGGCCCTGAATGTTACAATTCACTATCAGTTTTTCGTCCGATTCGAAAATCTTTGACTCACAGCAGAATTGCCATAAGGTGCCCGAGGCAGCAATAGACCCATGGAGACAAGTCTGCTGGACGACGAGGTATTGAATCGGGACGCAATTTGAGTGTTCCATCGTCATTAGGAGGCCCTGAATGTTACAATTAACTATCACTTTTTCGTCCCATTCGATAATCAAGACTCGCGGGAGAACGACCATAAGGTGCCCGAGGCAGCAATAGACCCATGGAGACAAGTCGGCTGGAGGACGATGTATTGAATCGGGATGCAATTTGTGAGGTCCATCGTCATTAGGTGGCCCTGAATGTAACAATTCACTATCAGTTTTTCGTCCGATTCGAAAATGTTTGACTCACAGCAGAACGGCCATAAAGTGCCCGAGGCAGCAATAGACCCATGGAGACAAGTCTGCTGGAGGACGATGTATTGAATCGGGACGCAATTTGAGTGATCCATCGTCATTAGGTGGCCCTGAACGTTGCAATTCACTATCAGTTTTTCGTCCGATTTGAAAATCTTTGAATCACAGCAGAACGGCCATAAGGTGCCCGTGGCAGCAATAGCCCCATGGAGTCAAGTCGGCTGGTGGACGATGTATTGAATCGGGACACAATTTGAGTGATCCATCGTCATTAGGTGGCCCTGAATATTACAATTCACTATCAGTTTTTCGTCCGATTCGAAAATCTTTGACTCACTGCAGAACGGCCATAAGGTGCCCGAGGCAGCAATTGACCCATGGAGACAAGTCTGCTGGAGGACGATGTATTGAATCGGGACGCAATGTGAGTGTTCCATCGTCATTAGGAAGCCCTGAATGTTGCAATTAACTATCAGTTTTTCGTCCCATTCGATAATCTAGACTCACGGGAGAACGACCATAAGGTGCCCGAGGCAGCAATAGACCCATGGAGACAAGTCTGCTGGAGGACGATGTATTGAATCGGGACGCAATTTGAGTAATTCATCGTCATTAGGTGGCCCTGAACGTTACAATTCACTATCAGTTTTTCGTCCCATTCGATAAACTAGACTCACAGCAGAACGGCCATAAGATGCCCGAGGCAGCAATAGACCCATGGAGTCAAGTCGGCTGGAGGACGATGTATTGAATCGGGACGCAATTTGAATGTTCCTTCGTCATTAGGAAGCCCTGAATGTTACAATTAACTATCAGTTTTTCGTCCCATTCGATAATCTAGACTCACGGGAGAACGACCATAAGGTGCCCGCGGCAGCAATAGACCCATGGAGACAAGTCTGCTGGAGGACGATGTATTGAATCGGGACGCAATTTGAGTGATTCATCGTCATTAGGTGGCCCTGAACGTTACAATTCAATATCAGTTTTTCGTGCGATTCGAAAATCTTTGACTCACAGCAGAACGGCCATAAGGTGCCCGAGGCAGCAATAGACCCATGGAGACAAGTCTGCTGGAGGACGATGTATTGCATCGGGACTCAATTTGAGTGTTCCATCGTCATTAGGAGGCCGTGAACGTTACAATTCACTATCAGTTTTTCGTCCGATTCGAAAATCGTTGACTCACAGCAGAACGGCCAAAGGGTGCCCGAGGCAGCAATAGACCCATGGAGACAAGTCTGCTGGAGGACGATGTATTGAATCGGGACGCAATTTGAGTGATCCATCGTCATTAGGTGGCCCTGAACGTTACAATTCACTATCAGTTTTTCGTCCCATTCGATAATCTAGACTCACAGCAGAACGGCCATAATGTGCCCGAGGCAGCAATAGACCCATGGAGACAAGTCTGCTGGAGGACGATGTATTGATTCGGGACGCTATTTGAGTGATCCAGCGTCATTAGGTGGCCCTGAACGTTACAATTCACTATCAGTTTTTCGTCCCATTCGATAATCTAGACTCACAGCAGAACAGCCATAAGGTGCCCGAGGGAGCATTAGACCCGTGGAGTCAAGTCGGCTGGAGGACGATGTATTGAATCGGGACGCAATTTGAGTGATCCATCGTCATTAGGTGGTCCAGAATGTTACAATTCACTATCAGTTTTTCGTCCGATTCGAAAATCTTTGACTCACAGCAGAACGGCCATAAGGTGCCGGGGGCAGCAATAGACCCATGGAGACAAGTCGGCTGGAGGACGATGTATTGAATCGGGACGCAATTTGAGTGATCCATCGTCATTAAGTGGCCCTGAATGTTACAATTCACTATCAGTTTTTCGTCAGATTCGAAAATCTTTGACTCACAGCAGAACAGCCATAAGGTGCTCGAGGCAGCAACAGACCCATGAAAACAAGTCTGCTGGAGGACGATGTATTGAATCGGGATGCAATTTCAGTGTTCCATCGACATTAGGAGGCCCTGAACGTTACAATTCACTATCAGTTTTTCGTCCGATTCAAAAATCTTTGACTCACAGCAGAACGGCCATAAGGTGCCGAGGCAGCAATAGACCCATGGAGACAAGTCGGCTGGAGGACGATGTATTGAATCGGGACGCTATTTGAGTGATCCATCGTCATTAGGTGGTCCAGAATGTTACAATTCACTATCAGTTTTTCGTCCGATTCGAAATTCTTTGACTCACAGCAGAACGGCCATAAGGTGCCCGAGAAAGCAATAGAACCATGGAGACAAATCTGCTGCAGGACGATGTATTGAATCGGGACGCAATTTGAGTGTTCCATCGTCATTAGGAGGCCCTGAACATTACAATTCACTATCAGTTTTTCGTCCGATTCGGAAATCTTTGACTCACACCAGAACGGCCATAAGGTGCCCGAGGCAGCAATAGACCCATGGAGACAAGTCTGCAGGAGGACGATGTATTCAATCGGGACACAATTTGAGTGATCCATCGTCATTAGGTTGCCCTGAACGTTACAATTCACTATCAGTTTTTCGTCCGATTCGAAAATCTTTGACTCACAGCAGAACGGCCATAAGGTGCCCGAGGCAGCAATAGACCCATGGAGACAAGTCTGCTGGAGGACGATGTATTGCATCGAGACGCAATTTGAGTGTTCCATCGTCATTAGGAGGCCCTGAACGTTACAATTCACTATCAGTTTTTCGTCCCATTCGATAATCTAGACTCCCAGCAGAACGGCCATAAGGTGCCCGAGGCAGCAATAGACCCATGGAGACAAGTCGGCTGGAGGACGATGTATTGAATCGGGACGCAATTAGTGTGGTCCATCGTCATTAGGTGGCCCTGAATGTTACAATTCACTATCACTTTTTCGTCCGATTCGAAAATCTATGACTCACAGCAGAACGGCCATAAGGTGCCCGAGGCAGCAATAGACCCATGGAGACAAGTCTGCTGGAGGACGATGTATTGCATCGGGACGCAATTTGAGTGTTCCATCGTCATTAGGTGGCCCTGAACGTTACAATTCACTATCAGTTTTTCGTCCGATTCGAAAATCGTTGACTCACAGCAGAACGGCCATAAGGTGTCCGAGGCAGCAATAGACCCATGGAGACAAGTCTGCTGGAGGACGATGTATTGAATCGGGACGCAATTTGAGTGATCCATCGTCATTAGGTGGCCCTGAACGTTACAATTCACTATGAGTTTTTCATCCCATTCGATAATCTAGACTCACACCAGAACGGCCCGAGACAGCAATAGACCCATGGAGTCAAGTCGGCTGGAGGACGATGTATTGAATCGGGACGTAATTTGAGTGTTCCATCTACATTAGGAGGCCCTGATCGTTACAATTCACTATCAGTTTTTCGTCCGATTCGAAAATCTTTGAGTCACAGCAGAACGGCCATAAGGTGCCCGAGGCAGCAATTAGCCCATGGAGACAAGGCTGCTGGAGGACGATGTATTGAATCGGGACGCAATTTGAGTGATCCATCATCATTAGGTGGCCCTGAATGTTACAATTAACTATCAGTTTTTAGTCCCATTCGATAATCAAGACCCACGGGAGAACGACCATAAGGTGGCCGAGGCAGCAATAGTCCCATGGAGTCAAGTCGGCTGGAGGACGATGTATTGAATCGGGACGCAATTTGTGTGGTCCATCGTCATTAGGTGGCCCTGAATGTTACAATTCACTATCAGTTTTTCGTCCGATTCGAAAATCTTTGACTCACAGCAGAATTGCCATAAGGTGCCCGAGGCAGCAATAGACCCATGGAGACAAGTCTGCTGTACGACGAGGTATTGAATCGGGACGCAATTTGAGTGTTCCATCGTCATTAGGAGGCCCTGAATGTTACAATTAACTATCACATTTTCGTCCCATTCGATAATCAAGACTCGCGGGAGAACGACCATAAGGTAGCCGAGGCAGCAATAGACCCATGGAGACAAGTCGGCTGGAGGACGATGTATTGAATCGGGATGCAATTTGTGAGGTCCATCGTCATTAGGTGGCCCTGAATGTTACAATTCACTATCAGTTTTTCGTCAGATTCGAAATTCTTTGACTCACAGCAGAACGGCCATAAGGTGCCCGAGGCAGCAACAGACCCATGAAGACAAGTCTGCTGGAGGACGATGTATTGAATCGGGATGCAATTTCAGTGTTCCATCGTCATTAGGAGGCCCTGAACGTTACAATTCACTATCAGTTTTTCGTCCGAATCTAAAATCTTTGACTCACAGCAGAACGGCCATAAGGTGCCCGAGGCAGCAATAGACCCATGGAGAAAAGTCGGCTGGAGGACGATGTATTGAATCGGGACGCAATTTGAGTGATCCATCGTAATTAGGTTGTCCAGAATGTTACAATTCACTATCACTTTTTCGTCCGAATCGAAAATCTTTGACTCACTGCAGAACGGCCATAAGGTGCCCGAGGCAGCAATAGACCCATGGAGACAAGTCTGCTGCAGGACGATGTATTCAATCGGGACGCAATTTGAGTGTTCCATCGTCATTAGGAGGCCCTGAACGTTACAATTCACTATCAGTTTTTCGTCCGATTCGTAAATCTTTGACTCACAGCAGAACGGCCATAAGGTGCCGGAGGCAGCAATAGACCCATGGAGACAAGTCTGCTGGAGGACGATGTATTGAATCGGGACGCAATTTGAGTGATCCATCGTCATTAGGTTGCCCTGAACGTTACAATTCACTATCAGTTTTTCGTCCGATTCGAAAATCTTTTACTCACAGCAGAACGGCCATAAGGTGCCCGAGGCAGCAATAGACCCATGGAGACAAGTCTGCTGGAGGACGATGTATTGCATCGGGACGCAATTTGAGTGTTCCATCGTCCTTAGGAGGCCCTGAACGTTACGATTCACTATCAGCTTTTCGTCCGATTCGAAAATCGTTGACTCACAGCAGAACAGCCATAAGGTGCCCGAGGCAGCAATAGACCCATGGAGACAAGTCTGCTGGAGGACGATGTATTGAATCGGGACGCAATTTGAGTGATCCATCGTCCTTAGGTGGCCCTGAACGTTACAATTCACTATCAGTTTTTCGTCCCATTCGATAATCTAGACTCACAGCAGAACGGCCATAAGGTGCCCGAGGCAGCAATAGACCCATGGAGTCAAGTCGGCTGGAGGACGATGTATTGAATCGGGACGCAATTTGAGTGATCCATCGTCATTAGGTGGTCCAGAATGTTACAATTCACTATCAGTATTTCGTCCGATTCGAAAATCTTTGACTCACAGCAGAACGGACATAAGGTGCCGGAGGCAGCAATAGACCCATGGAGACAAGTCAGCTGGAGGACGATGTATTGAATCGGGACGCAATTTGAGTGATCCATCGTCATTAGGTGGCCCTGAATGTTACAATTCACTATCAGTTTTTCGTCAGATTCGAAAGTCTTTGACTCCCAACAGAACAGCCATAAGGTGCCCGAGGCAGCAACAGACCCATGAAGACAAGTCTGCTGGAGGACGATGTATTGAATCGGGATGCAATTTCAGTGTTCCATCGTCATTAGGAGGCCTTGAACGTTACAATTCACTATCAGTTTTTCGACCGATTCGAAAATCTTTGACTCACAGCAGAACGGCCATAAGGTGCCCGAGGCGGCAATAGACCCATGGAGACAAGTGTGCTGGAGGACGATGTATTGAATCGGGACGCAATTTGAGTGATCCATCGTCATTAGGTGGCCCTGAACGTTACAATTCACTATCAGTTTTTCGTCCCATTCGATAATCTAGACTCACAGCAGAACGGTCATAAGGTGCCCGAGGCAGCAATAGACCCATGGAGTCAAGTCGGCTGGAGGACGATGTATTGAATCGGGACGCAATTAGTGTGGTCCATCGTCATTAGGTGGCCCTGAATGTTACAATTCACTATCAGTTTTTCGTCAGATTCGAAAATCTTTGACTCACAGCAGAACAGCCATAAGGTGCCCGAGGCAGCAACAGACCCATGAAGACATGTCTGCTGGAGGACGATGTATTGAATCGGGATGCAATTTCAGTGTACCATCGTCATTAGGAGGCCCTGAACGTTACAATTCACTATCAGTTTTTCGTCCGATTCGAAAATCTTTGACTCACAGCAGAACGGCCATAAGGTGCCCGAGGCAGCAATAGACCCATGGAGACAAGTGTGCTGGAGGACGATGTATTGAATCGGGACGCAATTTGAGTGATCCATCGTCATTAGGTGGCCCTGAAAGTTACAATTCACTATCAGTTTTTCGTCCCATTCGATAATCTAGACTCACAGCTGAACGGCCATAAGGTGCCCGAGGCACCAATAGACCCATGGAGTCAAGTCGGCTGGAGTACGATGTATTGATTCGGGACGCAATTAGTGTGGTCCATCGTCATTAGGTGGCCCTGAATGTTACAATTCACTATCAGTTTTTCGTCCGATTCGAAAATCTTTGACTCACAGCAGAACGGCCATAAGGTGCCCGAGGCAGCAATAGACCCATGGAGACAAGTCTGCTGGAGGACGATGTATTGCATCGGGACGCAATTTGAGTGTTCCATCGACATTAGGAGGCCCTGAACGTTACAATTCACTATCAGTTTTTCGTCCGATTCGAAAATCGTTGACTCACAGCAGAACTGCCATAAGGTGTCCGAGGCAACAATAGACCCATGGAGACAAGTCTGCTGGAGGACGATGTATTGACTCGGGACGCAATTTGAGTGATCCATCGTCATTAGGTGGCCCTGAACGTTACAATTCACTATCAGTTTTTCATCCCATTCGATAATCTAGACTCACGCCAGAACGGCCCGAGGCAGCAATAGACCCATGGAGTCAAGTCGGCTGGAGGACGATGTATTGAATCGGGACGCAATTTGAGTGATCCATCATCATTAGGTGGCCCTGAATGTTACAATTAACTATCAGTTTTTAGTCCCATTCGATAATCAAGACCCACGGGAGAACGACCATAAGGTGCCCGAGGCAGCAATAGTCCCATGGAGTCAAGTCGGCTGGAGGACGATGTATTGAATCGGGACGCAATTTGTGTGGTCCATCGTCATTAGGTGGCCCAGAATGTTACAATTCACTATCAGTTTTTCGTCCGATTCGAAAATCTTTGACTCACAGCAGAATTGCCATAAGGTGCCCGAGGCAGCAATAGACCCATGGAGACAAGACTGCTAGACGACGAGGTATTGAATCGGGACGCAATTTGAGTGTTCTATCGTCATTAGGAGGCCCTGAATGTTACAATTAACTATCACTTTTTCGTCCCATTCGATAATCAAGACTCGCGGGAGAACGACCATAAGGTGCCCGAGGCAGCAATAGACCCATGGAGACAAGTCGGCTGGAGGACGATGTATTGAATCGGGATGCAATTTGTGAGGTCCATCGTCATTAGGTGGCCCTGAATGTTGCAATTCACTATAAGTTTTTCGTCCGATTCGAAAATCTTTGACTCACAGCAGAACGACCATAAGGTGCCGGAGGCAGCAATAGACCCATGGAGACAAGTCGGCTGGAGGACGATGTATTGAATCGGGACGCAATTTGAGTGATCCATCGTCATTAGGTGGCCCTGAATGTTACAATTCACTATCAGTTTTTCGTCCGATTCTAAAATCTTTGACTCACAGCAGAACGGCCATAAGGTGCCCGAGGCAGCAATAGACCCATGGAGAAAAGTCGGCTGGAGGACGATGTATTGAATCGGGACGCAATTTGAGTGATCCATCGTCATTAGGTGGTCCAGAATGTTACAATTCACTATCAGTTTTTCGTCCGATTCGAAAATCTTTGACTCACAGCAGAACGGCCATAAGGTGCCCGAGGCAGCAATAGACCCATGGAGACAAGTCTGCTGCAGGACGATGTATTCAATCGGGACGCAATTTGAGTGTTCCATCGTCATTAGGAGGCCCTGAACGTTACAATTCACTATCAGTTTTTCGTCCGATTCGAAAATCTTTGACTCACAGCAGAACGGCCATAAGGTGCCGGAGGCAGCAATAGACCCATGGAGACAAGTCTGCTGGAGGACGATGTATTGAATCGGGACGCAATTTGAGTGATCCATCGTCAATAGGTTGCCCCGAACGTTACAATTCACTATCAGTTTTTCGTCCGATTCGAAAATCTTTTACTCACAGCAGAACGGCCATAGCGTGCCCGAGGCAGCAATAGACCCATGGAGACAAGTCTGCTGGAGGACGATGTATTGCATCGGGACGCAATTTGAGTGTTCCATCGTCATTAGGAGGCCCTGAACGTTACAATTCACTATCAGTTTTTCGTCCGATTCGAAAATCGTTGACTCACAGCAGAACGGCCATAAGGTGCCCGAGGCAGCAATAGACCCATGGAGACAAGTCTGCTGGAGGACGATGTATTGAATCGGGACGCAATTTGAGTGATCCATCGTCATTAGGTGGCCCTGAACGTTACAATTCACTATCAGTTTTTCGTCCCATTCGATAATTTAGACTCACAGCAGAACGGCCATAAGGTGCCCGAGGCAGCAATAGACCCATGGAGAAAAGTCTGCTGGAGAACGATGTATTGAATCGGGACGCAATTTGAGTGATCCAGCGTCATTAGGTGGCCCTGAACGTTACAATTCACTATCAGTTTTTCGTCCGATTCCAAAATCTTTGACTCACAGCAGATCGGCCATAAGGTGCCGGAGGCAGCAATAGACCCATGGAGACAAGTCGGCTTGAAGACGATGTATTGAATCGGGACGCAATTTGAGTGATCCATCGTCATTAGGTGGCCCTGAATGTTACAATTCACTATCAGTTTTTCGTCAGATTCGAAAATATTTGACTCACAGCAGAACAGCCATAAGGTGCCCGAGGCAGCAACAGACCCATGAAGACAAGTCTGCAGGAGGACGATGTATTGAATCGGGATGCAATTTCAGTGTTCCATCGTCATTAGGAGGCCCTGAACGTTACAATTCACTATCAGTTTTTCGTCCGATTCGAAAATCTTTGACTCACAGCAGAACGGCCATAAGGTGCCCGAGGCAGCAATAGACCCATGGAGACAAGTGTGCTGGAGGACGATGTATTGAATCGGGACGCAATTTGAGTGATCCATCGTCATTAGGTGGCCCTGAAAGTTACAATTCACTATCAGTTTTTCGTCCCATTCGATAATCTAGACTCACAGCAGAACGGCCATAAGGTGCCCGAGGCAGCAATAGACCCATGGAGTCAAGTCGGCTGGAGTACGATGTATTGAATCGGGACGCAATTAGTGTGGTCCATCGTCATTAGGTGGCCCTGAATGTTACAATTAACTATCAGTTTTTAGTCCCATTCGATAATCAAGACCCACGGGAGAACGACCATAAGGTGCCCGAGGCAGCAATAGTCCCATGGAGTCAAGTCGGCTGGAGGACGATGTATTGAATCGGGACGCAATTTGTGTGGTCCATCGTCATTAGGTGGCCCTGAATGTTACAATTCACTATCAGTTTTTCGTCCGATTCGAAAATCTTTGACTCACAGCAGAATTGCCATAAGGTGCCCGAGGCAGCAATAGACCCATGGAGACAAGTCTGCTGGACGACGAGGTATTGAATCGGGACGCAATTTGAGTGTTCTATCGTCATTAGGAGGCCCTGAATGTTACAATTAACTATCACTTTTTCGTTCCATTCGATAATAAAAACTCGCGGGAGAACGACCATAAGGTATCCGAGGCAGCAATAGACCCATGGAGACAAGTCGGCTGGAGGACGATGTATTGAATCGGGATGCAATTTGTGAGGTCCATCGTCATTAAGTGGCCCTGAATGTTAGAATTCACTATCAGTTTTTCGTCCGATTCGAAAATCTTTGACTCACAGCAGAACGGCCATAAGGTGCCGGAGGCAGCAATAGACCCATGGAGACAAGTCGGCTGGAGGACGATGTATTGAATCGGGACGCAATTTGAGTGATCCATCGTCATTAGGTGGCCCTGAATGTTACAATTTACTATCAGTTTTTCGTCAGATTCGAAAATCTTTGACTCACAGCAGAACGGCCATAAGGTGCCCGAGGCAGCAACAGACCCATGAAGACAAGTCTGCTGGAGGACGATGTATTGAATCGGGATGCAATTTCAGTGTTCCATCGTCATTAGGTGGCCCTGAACGTTACAATTCACTATCAGTTTTTCGTCCGATTCTAAAATCTTTGACTCACAGCAGAACGGCCATAAGGTGCCCGAGGCAGCAATAGACCCATGGAGAAAAGTCGGCTGGAGGACGATGTATTGAATCGGGACGCAATTTGAGTGATCCATCGTCATTAGGTGGTCCAGAATGTTACAATTCACTATCAGTTTTTCGTCCGATTCGAAAATCTTTGACTCACAGCAGAACGGCCATAAGGTGCCCGAGGCAGCAATAGACCCATGGAGAGAAGTCTGCTGCAGGACGATGTATTCAATCGGGACGCAATTTGAGTGTTCCATCGTCATTAGGAGGCCCTGAACGTTACAATTCACTATCAGTTTTTCGTCCGATTCGAAAATCTTTGACTCACAGCAGAACGGCCATAAGGTGCCGGAGGCAGCAATAGACCCATGGAGACAAGTCTGCTGGAGGACGATGTATTGAATCGGGACGCAATTTGAGTGATCCATCGTCATTAGGTTGCCCTGAACGTTACAATTCACTATCAGTTTTTCGTCCGATTCGAAAATCTTTTACTCACAGCAGAACGGCCATAACGTGCCCGAGGCAGCAATAGACCCATGGAGACAAGTCTGCTGGAGGACGATGTATTGCATCGGGACGCAATTTGAGTGTTCCATCGTCATTAGGAGGCCCTGAACGTTACAATTCACTATCAGTTTTTCGTCCGATTCGAAAATCGTTGACTCACAGCAGAACGGCCATAAGGTGCCCGAGGCAGCAATAGACCCATGGAGACAAGTCTGCTGGAGGACGATGTATTGAATCGGGACGCAATTTGAGTGATCCATCGTCATTAGGTGGCCCTGAACGTTACAATTCACTATCAGTTTTTCGTCCCATTCGATAATCTAGACTCACAGCAGAACGGCCATAAGGTGCCCGAGGCAGCAATAGACCCATGGAGTCAAGTCGGCTGCAGGACGATGTATTGAATCGGGACGCAATTTGTGTGGTCCATCGTCATTAGGTGGCCCTGAATGTTACAATTCACTATCAGTTTTTCGACCGATTCGAAAATCTTTGAGTCACAGCAGAACGGCCATAAGGTGTCCGAGGCAGCAATAGACCCATGGAGACAAGTCTGCTGGAGAGCGATGTATTGAATCAGGACGCAATTTGAGTGATAAATCGTCATTAGGAGGCCCTGAACGTTACAATTCACTATCAGTTTTTCGTCCGATTCGAAAATCGTTGACTCACAGCAGAACGGCCATAAGGTGCCCGAGGCAGCAATAGACACATGGAGACAAGTGTGCTGGAGGACGATGTATTGAATCGGGACGCAATTTGAGTAATCCATCGTCATTAGGTGGCCCTGAACGTTACAATTCACTATCAGTTTTTCATCCCATTCGATAATCTAGACTCACACCAGAACGTCCCGAGGCAGCAATAGACCCATGGAGTCAAGTCGGCTGGAGGACGATGTATTGAATCGGGACGTAAATTGAGTGTTCCATCGACATTAGGAGGCCCTGATCGTTACAATTCACTATCAGTTTTTCGTCCGATTCGAAAATCTTTGAGTCACAGCGGAACGGCCATAAGGTGCCCGAGGCAGCAATAGACCCATGGAGACAAGGCTGCTGGAGGACGATGTATTGAATCGGGACGCAATTTGAGTGTTCCATCGTCATCAGGAGGACCTGAACGTTACAATTCACTATCAGTTTCTCGTCCCATTCGATAATCAAGACCCACGGGAGAACGACCATAAGGTGCCCGAGGCAGCAATAGACACATGGAGTCAAGTTGGCTGGAGGACGATGTATTGAATCGGGACGCAATTTGTGTGGTCCATCGTCATTAGGTGGCCCTGAATGTTACAATTCTCTATAAGTTTTTCGTCCGATTCGAAAATCTTTGACTCACAGCAGAACGGCCATAAGGTGCCCGAGGCAGCAATAGACCCATGGAGACAAGTCTGCTGGGGGACGATGTATTGAATCGGGACGCAATTTGAGTGATCCATCGTCATTCGGTGGCCCTGAATGTTATAATTCACTATCAGTCTTTCGTCCGATTCGTAAATCTTTGACTCACAGCAGAACGGCCATAAGGAACCCGAGGAAGCAATAGACCCATGGAGACAAGTCTGCTGGAGGACGATGTATTGCATCGGGACGCAATTTGAGTGTTCCATCGTCATTAGGAGGCCGTGAACGTTACAATTCACTATCAGTTTTTCGTCCGATTCGAAAATCGTTGACTCACAGCAGAACGGCCAAAAGGTGCCCGAGGCAGCAACAGACCCATGGAGACAAGTCTGCTGGAGGACGATGTAATGAATCGGGACGCAATTTGAGTGATCCATCGTCATTAGGTGGCCCTGAACGTTACAATTCACTATCAGTTATTTGTCCCATTCGATAATCTAGACTCACAGCAGAACGGCCATAAGGTGCCCGAGGCAGCAATAGACCCATGGAGTCAAGTCGGCTGGAGGACGATGTATTGAATCGGGACGCAATTTGTGTGGTCCATCGTCATTAGGTGGTCCTGAATGTTACAATTCACTATCAGTTTTTCGTCCGATTCGAAAATCTTTGACTCACAGCAGAACGGCCATAAGGTGCTCGAGGCAGCAATAGACCAATGGAGACAAGTCGGCTGGAGGACGATGTATTGAATCGGGACGCAATTTGAGTGATCCATCGTCATTAGGTGGCCCTGAATGTTACAATTAACTATCACTTTTTCGTCCCATTCGATAATCAAGACTCACGGGAGAACGACCATAAGGTGCCCGAGGCAGCAGTAGACCCATGGAGACAAGTCGGCTGGCGGACTATGTATTGAATCGGGACGCAATTTGAGTGTTCCATCGTCATTAGGAGGCCCTGAACGTTACAATTCACTATCAGTTTTTCGTCCGATTCGAAAATCTTTGAGTCACAGCAGAACGGCCATAAGGTGACGGGGCAGCAATAGACCCATGGAGACAAGTCTGCTGGGAGACGATGTATTGAATCGGGACGCAATTTGAGTGATCCATCGTCATTCGGTGGCCCTGAACGTTACAATTCACTATCAGTCTTTCGTCCGATTCGTAAATCTTTGATTCACAGCAGAACGGCCATAAGGAACCCGAGGCAGCAATAGACCCATGGAGACAAGTCTGCTGGAGGACGATGTATTGCATCGGGACGCAATTTGAGTGTTCCATCGTCATTAGGAGGCCGTGAACGTTACAATTCACTATCAGTTTTCGTCCGATTCGAAAATCGTTGACTCACAGCAGAACGGCCAAAAGGTGCCCGAGGCAGCAACAGACCCATGGAGACAAGTCTGCTGGAGGACGATGTATTGAATCGGGACGCAATTTGAGTGATCCATCGTCATTAGGTGGCCCTGAACGTTACAATTCACTATCAGTTTTTCATCCCATTCGATAATCTAAGCTCACAGCAGAACGGCCATAAGGTGCCCGAGGCAGCAATAGACCCATGGAGACAAGTCTGCTGGAGGACGATGTATTGAATCGGGACGCAATTTGAGTGATCCAGCGTCATTAGGTGGCCCTGAATGTTACAATTCACTATCAGTTTTTCGTCCCATTCGATAATCTAGACTCACAGCAGAACAGCCATAAGGTGCCCGAGGCAGCATTAGACCCATGGAGACAAGTCGGCTGGAGGACGATGTATTGAATCGGGACGCAATTTGAGTGATCCATCGTCATTAGGTGGCCCTGAATGTTACAATTCACTATCAGTTTTTCGTCAGATTCGAAAATCTTTGACTCACAGCAGAACGGCCATAAGGTGCCCGAGGCAGCAACAGACCCATGAAGTCTGCTGGAGGACGATGTATTGAATCGGGATGCAATTTCAGTGTTCCATCGTCATTAGGAGGCCCTGATCGTTACAATTCACTATCAGTTTTTCGTCCGATTCGAAAATCTTAGACTCACAGCAGAACGGCCATAAGGTGCCCGAGGTAGCAATAGACCCATGGAGACAAGTCGGCTGGAGGACGATGTATTGAATCGGGACGCAATTTGAGTGATCCATCGTCATTAGGTTGTCCAGAATGTTACAATTCACTATCAGTTTTTCGTCCGATTAGAAAATCTTTGACTCACAGCAGAACGACCATAAGGTGCCCGAGGCAGCAATACACCAATGGAGACAAGTCTGCTGCAGGACGATGTTTTCAATCGGGGCGCAATTTGAGTGTTCCATCGTCATTAGGAGGCCCTGAACGTTACAATTCACTATCAGTTTTTCGTCCGATTCGAAAATCTTTTACTCACAGCAGAACGGCCTTAAGGTGCCCGAGGCAGCAATAGATCCATGGATACAAGTCT
Source organism: Schistocerca cancellata (assembly GCF_023864275.1). Lineage (NCBI taxonomy): Eukaryota > Metazoa > Arthropoda > Insecta > Orthoptera > Acrididae > Schistocerca > Schistocerca cancellata. Next base: position 3,071,640 of record NW_026047092.1, on the reverse strand, counting down.
GCTGGAGGACGATGTATTGCATCGGGACGCAATTTGAGTGTTCCATCCTCATTAGGAGGCCCTGAACGTTACAATTCACTATCAGTTTTTCGTCCGATTCGAAAATCGTTGACTCACAGCAGAACGGCCATAAGGTGCCCGAGGCAGCAATAGGCCCATGGAGACAAGTCTGCTGGAGGACGATGTATTGAATCGGGACGCAATTTGAGTGATCCATCGTCATTAGGTGGCCCTGAATGTTACAATTCACTATCAGTTTTTCGTCCCATTCGATAATCTAGACTCACAGCAGAACGGCCATAAGGTGCCCGAGGCTGCAATAGACCCATGGAGTCAAGTCGGCTGGAGGACGATGTATTGAATCGGGACGCAATTTGTGTGGTCCATCGTCATTAGGTGGCCCTGAATGTTACAATTCACTATCAGTTTTTCGACCGATTCGAAAATCTTTGACTCACAGCGGAACGGCCATAAGGTGCCCGAGGCAGCAATAGACCCATGGAGACAAGGCTGCTGGAGGACGATGTATTGAATCGGGACGTAATTTGAGTGTTCCATCGACATAAGGAGGCCCTGATCGTTACAATTCACTATCAGTTTTTCGTCCGATTCGAAAATCTTTGAGTCACAGCGGAACGGCCATAAGGTGCCCGAGGCAGCAATAGACCCATGGAGACAAGGCTGCTGGAGGACGATGTATTGAATCGGCACACAATTTGAGTGATCCATCATCATTAGGAGGCCCTGAATGTTACAATTAACTATCAGTTTTTCGTCCCATTCGATAATCAAGACCCACGGGAGAACGACCATAAGGTGCCCGAGGCAGCAATAGACCCATGGAGTCAAGTCGGCTGGAGGACGATGTATTGAATCGGGACGCAATTTGTGTGGTCCATCGTCATTAGGTGGCCCTGAATGTTACAATTCACTATCAGTTTTTCGTCCGAATCGAAAATCTTTGACTCACAGCAGAACGGCCACAAGGTGCTCGAGGCAGCTATAGACCCTTGGAGACATGTCGGCTGGAGGACGATGTATTGAATCAGGACGCAATTTGAGTGATCCACCGTCATTAGGTGGCCCTGAATGTTACAATTCACTATCACTTTTTCGTCCGATTCGAAAATCTTTGACTCACAGCAGAACGGCCATAAGGTGCCCGAGGCAGCAATAGTCCCATGGAAACAACCATCGTCATTAGGAGGCCCTGAATGTTACAATTAACTATCTCTTTTTCGTCCCATTCGATAATCAAGACTCACGGGAGAACGACCATAAGGTGCCCGAGGCAGCAATAGACCCATGGAGACAAGTCGGCTGGAGGACTATGTATTGAATCGGGACGCAATTTGAGTGTTCCATCGTCATTAGGAGGCCCTGAACGTTACAATTCACTATCAGTTTTTCGTCCGATTCGAAAATCTTTGAGTCACAGGAGAACGGCCATAAGGTGCACGAGGCAGCAGTAGACCCATGGAGACAAGTCTGCTGGGGGACGATGTATTGAATCGGGACGCAATTTGAGTGATCCATCGTCATTCGGTGGCCCTGAACGTTACAATTCACTATCAGTTTTTCGTCCGATTCGTAAATCTTTAACTCACAGCAGAACGGCCATAAGGAACCCGAGGCAGCAATAGACCCATGGAGACAAGTCTGCTGGAGGACGTTGTATTGCATCGGGACGCAATTTGAGTGTTCCATCGTCATTAGGAGGCCGTGAACGTTACAATTCACTATCAGTTTTTCGTTCTATTCGAAAATCGTTGACTCACAGCAGAACGGCCAAAAGGTGCCCGAGGCAGCAACAGACCCATGGAAACAAGTCTGCTGGAGGACGATGTATTGAATCGGGACGCAATTTGAGTGATCCATCGTCATTAGGTGGCCCTGAACGTTACAATTCACTATCAGTTTTTCGTCCCATTCGATAATCTAGACTCACAGCAGAACGGCCATAAGGTGCCCGAGGCAGCAATAGACCCATGGAGACAAGTCTGCTAGAGGACGATGTATTGAATCGGGACGCAATTTGAGTGATCCAGCGTCATTAGGTGGCCCTGAACGTTACAATTCGCTATCAGTTTTTCGTTCCATTCGATAATCTAGACTCACAGCAGAACAGCCATAAGGTGCCCTAGGCAGCATTAGACCCATGGAGTCAAGTCGGCTGGAGGACGATGTATTGAATCGGGACGCAATTAGTGCGGTCCATCGTCATTAGTTGGCCCTGAATGTTACAATTCACTATCAGTTTTTCGTCCGATTCGAAAATCTTTGACTCACAGCAGAACGGCCATAAGGTGCCGGAGGCAGCAATAGACCCATGGAGACAAGTCGGCTGGAGGACGATGTATTGAATTGGGACGCAATTTGAGTGATCCATCGTCATTAGGTGGCCCTGAATGTTACAAATCACTATCTGTTTTTCGTCAGATTCGAAAATCTTTGACTCACAGCAGAACGGCCATAAGGTGCCCGAGGCAGCAACAGACCCATGAAGACAAGTCTGCTGGTGGACGATGTATTGAATCGGGATGCAATTTCAGTGTTCCATCGTCATTAGGAGGCCCTGAACGTTACAATTCACTATCAGTTTTTCGTCCGATTCGAAAATCTTTGACTCACAGCAGAACGGCCATAAGGTGCCCGAGGCAGCAATAGACCCATGGAGACAAGTCGGCTGGAGGACGATGTATTGAATCGGGACGCAATTTGAGTGATCCATCGTCATTAGGTGGCCCTGAATGTTACAATTCACTATCAGTTTTTCGTCAGATTCGAAAATCTTTGACTCACAAAAGAACGGCCATAAGGTGCCCGAGGCAGCAACAGACCCATGAAGACAAGTCTGCTGGAGGACGATGTATTGAATCGGGACGCAATTTGAGTGATCCATCGTCATTAGGTGGCCCTGAATGTTACAATTCACTATCAGTTTTTCGTCCCATTCGATAATCTAGACTCACAGCGGAACGGCCATAAGGTGCCCGAGGCAGCAATAGACCCATGGAGTCAAGTCGGCTGGAGGACGATGTATTGAATCGGGACGCAATTTGTGTGGTCCATCGTCATTAGGTGGCCCTGAATGTTACAATTCACTATCAGTTTTTCGTCCGATTCGAAAATCTTTGACTCACAGCAGAACGGCCATAAGGTGCTCGAGGCAGCAATAGACCCATGGAGACAAGTCCGCTGGAGGACGATGTATTGAATCGGGACGCAATTTGAGTGATCCATCGTCATTAGGTGGTTCTGAATGGTACAATTCACTATCAGTTTTTCGTCCGATTCGAAAATCTTTGACTCACAGCAGAACGGCCATTGGGTGCACGAGGCAGCAATAGACCCATGGAGACAAGTCTGCTGGGGGACGATGTATTGAATCGGGACGCAATTTGAGTGATCCATCGTCATTCGGTGGCACTGAACGTTACAATTCACTATCAGTCTTTCGTCCGATTCGTAAAACTTTGACTCACAGCAGAACGGCCATAAGGAACCCGAGGCAGCAATAGACCCATGGAGACAAGTCTGCTGGAGGACGATGTATTGCATCGGGACGCAATTTGAATGTTCCATCGTCATTAGGAGGCCGTGAACGTTACAATTCACTATCAGTTTTTCGTCCGATTCGAAAATCGTTGACTCACAGCAGAAAGGCCAAAAGGTGCCCGAGGCTGCAACAGACCCATGGAGACAAGTCTGCTGGAGGACGATGTATTGAATCGGGACGCAATTTGAGTGATCCATCGTCATTAGGTGGCCCTGAACGTTACAATTCACTATCAATTTTTCGTCCCATTCGATAATCTAGACTCACAGCAGAACGGCCATAAGGTGCCCGAGGCAGCAATAGACCCATGGAGACAAGTCTGCTAGAGGACGATGTATTGAATCGGGACGCAATTTGAGTGATCCATCGTCATTAGGTGGCCCTGAATGTTACAATTCACTATCAGTTTTTCGTCCCATTCGATAATCTAGACTCACAGCGGAACGGCCATAAGGTGCCCGAGGCAGCAATAGACCCATGGAGACAAGTCGGCTGGAGAACGATGTATTGAATCGGGACGCAATTTGAGTGATCCATCGTCATTAGGTGGCCCTGAATGTTACAATTCACTATCAGTTTTTCGTCAGATTCGAAATTCTTTGACTCACAGCAGAACGGCCATAAGGTGCCCGAGACAGCAACAGACCCATGAAGACAAGTCTGCTGGAGGACGATGTATTGAATCGGGATGCAATTTCAGTGTTACATCGTCATTAGGAGGCCCTGAACGTTACAATTCACTATCAGTTTTTCGTCCGATTCGAAAATCTTTGACTCACAGCAGAACGGCCGTAAGGTGACCGAGGCAGCAATAGACCCATGGAGACAAGTCGTCTGGAGGACGATGTATTGAATCGGGACGCAATTTGAGTGATCCATCGTCATTCGGTTGCCCTGAACGTTACAATTCACTATCAGTTTTTCGTCCGATTCGAAAATCTTTTACTCACAGCAGAACGGCCATAAGGTGCCCGAGGCAGCAATAGATCCATGGAGACAAGTCTGCTGGCGGACGATGTATTGCATCGGGACGCAATTTGAGTGTTCCATCGTCATTAGGAGGCCCTGAACGTTACAATTCACTATCAGTTTTTCGTCCGATTCGAAAATCGTTGACTCACAGCAGAACGGCCATAAGGTGCCCGAGGCAGCAATAGACCCATGGAGACAAGTCTGCTGGAGGACGATGTATTGAATCGGGACGCAATTTGAGTGATCCATCGTCATTAGGTGGCCCTGAATGTTACAATTCACTATCAGTTTTTCGTCCCATTCGATAATCTAGACTCACAGCAGAACGGCACGAGGCAGCAATAGACCCATGGAGTCAAGTCGGCTGGAGGACGATGTATTGAATCGGGACGTAATTTGAGTGTTCCATCGACATTAGGAGGCCCTGAACGTTACAATTCACTATCAGTTTTTCGTCCGATTCGAAAATCGTTGACTCACAGCAGAACGGCCATAAGGTGCCCGAGGCAGCAATAGACCCATGGAGACAAGTCTGCTGGAGGACGATGTATTGAATCGGGACGCAATTTGAGTGATCCATCGTCATTAGGTGGCCCTGAATGTTACAATTCACTATCAGTTTTTCGTCCCATTCGATAATCTAGACTCACAGCGGAACGGCCATAAGGTGCCCGAGGCAGCAATAGACCCATGGAGACAAGGCTGCTGGAGGACGATGTATTGAATCGGGACGCAATTTGAGTGATCCATTATCATTAGGAGGCCCTGAATGTTACAATTAACTATCAGTTTTTCGTCCCATTCGATAATCAAGACCCACGGGAGAACGACCATAAGGTGCCCGAGGCAGCAATAGACCCATGGAGTCAAGTCGGCTGGAGGACGATGTATTGAATCGGGACGCAATTTGTGTGGTCCATCGTCATTAGGTGGCCCTGAATGTTACAATTCACTATCAGTTTTTCGTCCGATTCGAAAATCTTTGACTCACAGCAGAACGGCCATAAGGTGCTCGAGGCAGCAATAGACCCATGGAGACAAGTCGGCTGGAGGACGATGTATTGAATCGGGACGCAATTTGAGTGATCCATCGTCATTAGGTGGTCCTGAATGTTACAATTCACTATCAGTTTTTCGTCCGATTCGAAAATCTTTGACTCACAGCAGAACGGCCATAAGGTGCCCGAGGCAGCAATAGACCCATGGAGACAAGTCTGCTGGACGACGAGGTATTGAATCGGGACGCAATTTGAGTGTTCCATCGTCATTAGGAGGCCCTGAATGTTACAATTAACTATCACTTTTTCGTCCCATTCGATAATCAAGACTCACGGGAGAACGACCATAAGGTGCCCGAGGCAGCAATAGACCCATGGAGACAAGTCGGCTGGAGGACGATGTATTGAATCGGGACGCAATTTGAGTGTTCCATCGTCATTAGGAGGCCCTGAACGTTACAATTCACTATCAGTTTTTCGTCCGATTCGAAAATCTTTGAGTCACAGCAGAACGGCCATAAGGTGCACGAGGCAGCAATAGACCCATGGAGACAAGTCTGCTGGGGGACGATGTATTGAATCGGGACGCAATTTGAGTGATCCATCGTCATTCGGTGGCCCTGAACGTTACAATTCACTATCAGTCTTTCGTCCGATTCGAAAATCTTTGACTCACAGCAGAACGGCCAGAAGGAACCCGAGGCGGCAATAGACCCATGGAGACAAGTCTGCTGGAGGACGATGTATTGCATCGGGACGCAATTTGAGTGTTCCATCGTCATTAGGAGGCCCTGAACGTTACAAATCACTATCAGTTTTTCGTCCGATTCGAAAGTCGTTGACTCACAGCAGAACGGCCATAAGGTGTCCTAGGCAGCAATAGACCCATGGAGACAAGTCTGCTGGAGGACGATGTATTGAATCGGGACGCAATTTGAGTGATCCATCGTCGTTAGTAGAGATGGGGGATCCGCTCTTGAACTAATTCATAGAGTTCAATCTTTCAAAGGAGTAAACAATCAGTGATTCAGAAAAAAAGAACGGTAGCTCCAAACGTTACCCACGGCAGATAGAGAGAGAGAGAGAGAGAGAGAGACGGAGCATATCAGCAGCGCCTCTGCTGGTCACAGCACAGTGCACGCCACACAACACAGCCAGCGCCGGCCTCTGCCCTGCTTCTACCTTGGCTGCCTGCATTGTGCAGTGCCCCATTGGATTTTGTGTTTCACATATGCCGTGGCGTCTCTGTGCGTCGTCTGCCGCGCAGTGTCTGGCGCAGCGTAACTTCGCATCGCACTCTGTCGGCGATCGTTTCAGTCGCACGTCCTGCCCTCTGGGCAGTTGATGCGAGCAACAGGACTGAGAGCCACGTAGCGGATAACATAGGAACTACTTGCAAAAACCCGCTTGCAAGGGAACGAACTATTTGTCTCGGAGCGGGTGAGTTCACCGCTACCCCCTCCCTCGGAAGTCGCCCGCTCAACGCTCGCCCCACCGTCTCGACTGTAGCCAGAGCGTCGAGCAAAGCGACTCAGGTGTCACTGTGGTCTCTGCGGTCTCAGCTCACGCAGTAATACAGCTCGCGGCTCGACCTGCTCGACTCAGCGCCTCTGCATCGGAGTTCGTCCCCACTGGATATTGTTCTTCGTAGTAATGCCGCTATGTATATTACATTATTATGTTATGTATACATCAATTGTTTTTATTTTATTTTCATTTGTTTAAACTGATTAGATTAGGTTCCTGATGACTCCTCTTACTATAGGATTTTTATTATAGACACTCGAATTTACGCTTTAATTACGAGCGAACCGATAAACGTATCGCAAAATGTGATACACCAATATTTTCCTTGTTTTATTCTGCGTAAGGCTCCCGCTATACGCAGCACTTTCGTTTTACAGTCAAATTTATATTTTTTTTTCTTATTCTGGTACGGATTTTGCGATTTTAGGCGTCTTCGAAAGGAAACGTTCACTTTAAAAATATATGGCTTGCGATGTATTTATATGAGGTTAATGAAATTTTAATTCGTTATAGCCAAATATATTGTTAATGTAAATCTCAAGTTACAACATTTTCCGATCACCCAAAAAACCACGATAGTGCAAAATAAATCAATAACCAAAAACTTTGTCATATCGTGGAAATTTCAATAAACAATACAAAATTCTTACTCATTACCTGTGTTACTTCAAAATAGGATCAAATAAGATCAAAATACAGGTATAGAACTGGAATAAACCAAGTTTAAAGGGCAATGTGCCTTCCATTTATTTTATATTGTAAATGAGTGGTGAGTCATGAAAAAGAGCTAATTCATTTCAGGGAGTGAACAGTTCTGATCCAATCTCTGAAAAGAACAGTTTTGCCCATCTCTAGTCATTAGGTGGCCCTGAACGTTACAATTCACTATCAGTTCTTCGTCCCATTCGATAATCTAGACTCACAGCAGAACAGCCATAAGGTGCCCGAGGCAGCAATAGACCCATGGAGTCAAGTCGGCTGGAGGACGATGTATTGAATCGGGACGCAATTTCTGTGGTCCATCGTCATTAGGTGGCCCTGAATGTTACAATTCACTATCAGTTTTTTGTCCCATTCGAAAATCTTTGACTCACAGCAGAACGGCCATAAGGTGCCCAAGGCAGCAATAGACCCATGGAGACAAGTCTGCTGGAGGACGATGTATTGCATCGGGACGCAATTTGAGTGTTCCATCGTCATTAGGAGGCCCTGAACGTTACAATTCACTATCAGTTTTTCGTCCGATTCGAAAATCGTTGACTCACAGCAGAACGGCCATAAGGTGTCCGAGGCAGCAATAGACCCATGGAGACAAGTCTGCTGGAGGAAGATGTATTGAATCGGGACGCAATTTGAGTGACCCATCGTCATTAGGTGGCCCTGAACGTTACAAATCACTATCAGTTTTTCATCCCATTCGATAATCTAGACTCACACCAGAACGGCCCGAGGCAGCAATAGACACATGGAGTCAAGTCGGCTGCAGGACGATGTATTGAATCGGGACGTAATTTGAGTGTTCCATCGCTATTAGGAGGCCCTGAACGTTACAATTCACTATCAGTTTTTCGTCCGATTCGAAAATCTTTGAGTCACAGCAGAACGGCCATAAGGTGCCCGAGGCAGCAATAGACCCATGGAGACAAGGCTGCTGGAGGAAGATGTATTGAATCGGGACGCAATTTGAGTGATCCATCATCATTAGGAGGCCCTGAATGTTACAATTAACTATCAGTTTTTCGTCCCATTCGATAATCAAGACCCACGGGAGAACGACCATAAGGTGCCCGAGGCAGCAATAGACCCATGGAGTCAAGTCGGCTGGAGGACGATGTATTGAATCGGGACGCAATTTGTGTGGTCCATCGTCATTAGGTGGCCCTGAATGTTACAATTCACTATCAGTTTTTCGTCCGATTCGAAAATCTTTGACTCACAGCAGAACGGCCATAAGGTGCTCGAGGCAGCAATAGACCCATGGAGACAAGTCGGCTGGAGGACGATGTATTGAATCGAGACGCAATTTGAGTGATCCATCGTCATTAGGTGGTCCTGAATGTTACAATTCACTATCAGTTTTTCGTCCGATTCGAAAATCTTTGACTCACAGCAGAACGGCCATAAGGTGCCCGAGGCAGCAATAGACCCATGGAGACAAGTCTGCTGGACGACGAGGTATTGAATCGGGACGCAATTTGAGTGTTCCATCGTCATTAGGAGGCCCTGAATGTTACAATTAACTATCACTTTTTCGTCCCATTCGATAATCAAGACTCACGGGAGAACGACCATAAGGTGCCCGAGGCAGCAATAGACCCATGGAGACAAGTCGGCTGGAGGACGATGTATTGAATCGGGACGCAATTTGAGTGTTCCATCGTCATTAGGAGGCCCTGAACGTTACAATTCACTATCAGTTTTTCGTCCGATTCGAAAATCTTTGAGTCACAGCAGAACGGCCATAAGGTGCACGAGGCAGCAATAGACCCATGGAGACAAGTCTGCTGGGGGACGATGTATTGAATCGGGACGCAATTTGAGTGATCCATCGTCATTCGGTGGCCCTGAACGTTACAATTCACTATCAGTCTTTCGTCCGATTCGAAAATCTTTGACTCACAGCAGAACGGCCAGAAGGAACCCGAGGCAGCAATAGACCCATGGAGACAAGTCTGCTGGAGGACGATGTATTGCATCGGGACGCAATTTGAGTGTTCCATCGTCATTAGGAGGCCCTGAACGTTACAATTCACTATCAGTTTTTCGTCCGATTCGAAAATCGTTGACTCACAGCAGAACGGCCATAAGGTGTCCTAGGCAGCAATAGACCCATGGAGACAAGTCTGCTGGAGGACGATGTATTGAATCGGGACGCAATTTGAGTGATCCATCGTCGTTAGTAGAGATGGGGGATCCGCTCTTGAACTAATTCATAGAGTTCAATCTTTCAAAGGAGTGAACAATCAGTGATTCAGAAAAAAAGAACGGTAGCTCCAAACGTTTCCCACGGCAGATAGAGAGAGAGAGAGAGAGAGAGAGAGAGAGAGAGAGAGAGAGAGACGGAGCATATCAGCAGCGCCTCTGCTGGTCACAGCACAGTGCACGCCACACAACACAGCCAGCGCCGGCCTCTGCCCTGCTTCTACCTTGGCTGCCTGCATTGTGCAGTGCCCCATTGGATTTTGTGTTTCACATATGCCGTGGCGTCTCTGTGCGTCGTCTGCCGCGCAGTGTCTGGCGCAGCGTAACTTCGCATCGCACTCTGTCGGCGATCGTTTCAGTCGCACGTCCTGCCCTCTGGGCAGTTGATGCGAGCAACAGGACTGAGAGCCACGTAGCGGATAACATAGGAACTACTTGCAAAAACCCGCTTGCAAGGGAACGAACTATTTGTCTCGGAGCGGGTGAGTTCACCGCTACCCCCTCCCTCGGAAGTCGCCCGCTCAACGCTCGCCCCACCGTCTCGACTCTAGCCAGAGCGTCGAGCAAAGCGACTCAGGTGTCACTGTGGTCTCTGCGGTCTCAGCTCACGCAGTAATACAGCTCGCGGCTCGACCTGCTCGACTCAGCGCCTCTGCATCGGAGTTCGTCCCCACTGGATATTGTTCTTCGTAGCAATGCCGCTATGTATATTACATTATTATGTTATGTATACATCAATTGTTTTTATTTTATTTTCATTTGTTTAAACTGATTAGATTAGGTTCCTGATGACTACTCTTACTATAGGATTTTTATTATAGACACTCGAATTTACGCTTTAATTACGAGCGAACCGATAAACGTATCGCAAAATGTGATACACCAATATTTTCCTTGTTTTATTCTGCGTAAGGCTCCCGCTATACGCAGCACTTTCGTTTTACAGTCAAATTTATATTTTTTTTTCTTATTCTGGTACGGATTTTGCGATTTTAGGCGTCTTCGAAAGGAAACGTTCACTTTAAAAATATATGGCTTGCGATGTATTTATATGAGGTTAATGAAATTTTAATACGTTATAGCCAAATATATTGTTAATGTAAATCTCAAGTTACAACATTTTCCGATCACCCAAAAAACCACGATAGTGCAAAATAAATCAATAACCAAAAACTTTGTCATATCGTGGAAATTTCAATAAACAATACAAAATTCTTACTCATTACCTGTGTTACTTCAAAATAGGATCAAATAAGATCAAAATACAGGTATAGAACTAGAATAAACCAAGTTTAAAGGGCAATGTGCCTTCCATTTATTTTATATTGTAAATGAGTGGTGAGTCATGAAAAAGAGCTAATTCATTTCAGGGAGTGAACAGTTCTGATCCAATCTCTGAAAAGAACAGTTTTGCCCATCTCTAGTCATTAGGTGGCCCTGAACGTTACAATTCACTATCAGTTCTTCGTCCCATTCGATAATCTAGACTCACAGCAGAACAGCCATAAGGTGCCCGAGGCAGCAATAGACCCATGGAGTCAAGTCGGCTGGAGGACGATGTATTGAATCGGGACGCAATTTCTGTGGTCCATCGTCATTAGGTGGCCCTGAATGTTACAATTCACTATCAGTTTTTCGTCCCATTCGAAAATCTTTGACTCACAGCAGAACGGCCATAAGGTGCAGAAGGCAGCAATAGACCCATGGAGACAAGTCTGCTGGAGGACGATGTATTGCATCGGGACGCAATTTGAGTGTTCCATCGTCATTAGGAGGCCCTGAACGTTACAATTCACTATCAGTTTTTCGTCCGATTCGAAAATCGTTGACTCACAGCAGAACGGCCATAAGGTGTCCGAGGCAGCAATAGACCCATGGAGACAAGTCTGCTGGAGGACGATGTATTGCATCGGGACGCAATTTGAGTGATCCATCATCATTAGGTGGCCCTGAATGTTACAATTAACTATCAGTTTTTCGTCCCATTCGATAATCAAGACCCACGGGAGAACGACCATAAGGTGCCCGAGGCAGCAATAGTCCCATGGACTCAAGTCGGCTGGAGGACGATGTATTGAATCGGGACGCAATTTGTGTGGTCCATCGTCATTAGGTGGCCCTGAATGTTACAATACACTATCAGTTTTTCGTCCGATTCGAAAATCTTAGACTCACAGCAGAACGGCCATAAGGTGCCCGAGGCAGCAATAGACCCATGGAGACAAGTCTGCTGGACGACGAGGTATTGAATCGGGACGCAATTTGAGTGTTCCATCGTCATTAGGAGGCCCTGAATGTTACAATTAACTATCACTTTTTGGTCCTATTCGATAATCAAGACTCACGGGAGAACGACCATAAGGTGCCCGAGGCAGCAATAGACCCATGGAGACAAGTCGGCTGGAGGACGATGTATTGAATCGGGACGCAATTTGAGTGTTCCATCGTCATTAGGAGGCCCTGAACGTTACAATTCACTATCAGTTTTTCGTCCGATTCGAAAATCTTTGAGTCACAGCAGAACGGCCATAAGGTGCACGAGGCAGCAATAGACCCATGGAGACAAGTCTGCTGGAGGACGATGTATTGAATCGGGACGCAATTTGAGTGATCCATCGTCATTCGGTGGCGCTGAACGTTACAATTCACCATCAGTTTTTCGTCCGATTCGAAAATCTTTGACTCACAGCAGAACGGCCATAAGGTGCCAGAGGCAGCAATAGACCCATGGAGACAAGTCTGCTGGAGGACGATGTATTGAATCGGGACGCAATTTGAGTGATCCATAGTCATTAGGTGGCCCTGACCGTTACAATTTACTATCAGTTTTTCGTCCTGTTCGATAATCTAGACTCACAGCAGAACGGCCATAAGGTGCCCGAGGCAGCAATAGACCCATGGAGTCAAGTCGGCTGGAAGACGATGTATTGAATCGGGTCGCAATTTGTGATGTCCATCGTCATTAGGTGGCCCTGAATGTTACAATTCACTATCAGTTTTTCGTCCGATTCGAAAATCTTTGACTCACAGCAGAACGGCCATAAGGTGCCCGAGGCAGCAATAGACCCATGGAGACAAGTCTGCTGGAGGACGATGTATTGCATCGGGACGGAATTTGAGTGTTCCATCGTCATTAGGAGGCCCTGAACGTTACAATTCACTATCAGTTTTTCGTCCGATTCGAAAATCGTTGACTCACAGCAGAACGGCCATAAGGTGTCCGAGGCAGCAATAGACCCATGGAGATAAGTCTGCTGGAGGACGATGTATTGAATCGGGACGCAATTTGAGTGATCCATCGTCATTAGGTGGCCCTGAACGTTACAATTCACTATCAGTTTTTCGTCCGATTCGAAAATCTTTGACTCACAGCAGAACGGCCATAAGGTGCCCGAGGCAGCAATAGACACATGGAGACAAGTCGGCTGGAGGACGATGTATTGAATCGGGACGTAATTTGAGTGTTCCATCGACATTAGGAGGCCCTGATCGTTACCATTCACTATCAGTTTTTCGTCCGATTCGAAAATCTTTGACTCACTGCAGAACGGCCATAAGGTGCCCGAGGCAGCAATAGACCCATGGAGACAAGTCGGCTGGAGGACGATGTATTGAATCGGGACGCAATTTGAGTGATCCATCGTCATTAGGTGGCCCTGAAAGTTACAATTCACTATCACTTTTTCGTCCGATTCGAAAATCTTTGACTCCCAGCAGAACGGCCATAAAGTGCCCGAGGCAGCAATAGACCCATGGAGACAAGTCTGCTGGACGACGAGGTATTGAATCGGGACGCAATTTGAGTGTTCCATCGTCATTAGGAGGCCCTGAATGTTACAATTAACTATCACTTTTTCGTCCCATTCGATAATCAAAACTCACGGGAGAACGACCATAAGGTGCCCGAGGCAGCAATAAACCCATGGAGACAAGTCGGCTGGAGGACGATGTATTGAATCGGGACGCAATTTGAGTGTTCCATCGTCATTAGGAGCCCCTGAACGTTACAATTCACTATCAGTTTTTCGTCCGATTCGAAAATTTTTGAGTCACAGCAGAACGGCCATAAGGTGCACGAGGCAGCAATAGACCCACGGAGACAAGTCTGCTGGAGGACGATGTATTGAATCGGGACGCAATTTGAGTGATCCATCGTCATTCGGTGGCCCTGAACGTTACAATTCACTATCAGTCTTTCCTCCGATTCGAGAATCTTTGACTCACAGCAGAACGGCCATAAGGTGCCCGAGGCAGCAATAGACCCATGGAGACAAGTCTGCTGGAGGACGATGTATTGAATCGGGACGCAATTTGAGTGATCCATCGTCATAAGGTGGCCCTGAACGTTACAATTCACTATCAGTTTTTCGTCCGATTCGATAATCTAGACTCACAGCAGAACGGCCATAAGGTGCACGAGGCAGCTATAGACCCATGGAGTCAAGTCGGCTGGAGGACGATGTATTGAATCGGGACGCAATTTGTGAGGTCCATCGTCATTAGGTGGCCCTGAATGTTACAATTCACTATCAGTTTTTCGTCCGATTCGAAAATCTTTGACTCACAGCAGAACGGCCATAAGGTGCCCGAGGCAGCAATAGACCCATGGAGACAAGTCTGCTGGAGGACGATGTATTGCATCGGGACGCAATTTGAGTGATCCATCGTCATTAGGAGGCCCTGAACGTTACAATTCACTATCAGTTTTTCGTCCGATTCGAAAATCGTTGACTCACAGCAGAACGGCCATAAGGTGCCCGAGGCAGCAATAGACCCATGGAGACAAGTCTGCTGGAGGACGATGTATTGAATCGGGCGCAATTTGAGTGATCCATCGTCATTAGGTGGCCCTGAACGTTACAATTCACTATCAGTTTTTCGTCCCATTCGATAATCTAGACTCACAGCAGAACGGCCATAAGGTGCCCGAGGCAGCAATAGACCCATGGAGTCAAGTCGGCTGGTGGACGATGTATTGAATCGGGACGCAATTTGTGTGGTCCATCGTCATTAGGTGGCCCTGAATGTTACAATTCACTATCAGTTTTTCGTCCGATTCGAAAATCGTTGACTCACAGCAGAACGGCCATAAGGTGCCCGAGGCAGCAATAGACCCATGGAGACAAGTCTGCTGGAGGACGATGTATTGAATCGGGACGCAATTTGAGTGTTCCATCGTCATTAGGAGGCCCTGAACGTTACAATTTACTATCAGTTTTTCGTCCGATTCGAAAATCGTTGACTCACAGCAGAACGGCCATAAGGTGTCCGAGGCAGCAATAGACCCATGGAGACAAGTCTGCTGGAGGAAGATGTATTTAATCGGGACGCAATTTTTGTGACCCATCGTCATTAGGTGGCCCTGAACGTTACAATTCACTATCAGTTTTTCAACCCATTCGATAATCTAGACTCACACCAGAACGGCCCGAGGCAGCAATAGACCCATAGAGTCAAGTCGGCTGGAGGACGATGTATTGAATCGGGACGTAATTTGAGTGTTCCATCGACATTAGGAGGCCCTGATCGTTACAATTCACTATCAGTTTTTCGTGCGATTCGAAAATCTTTGAGTCACAGCGGAACGGCCATAAGGTGCCCGAGGCAGCAATAGACCCATGGAGACAAGGCTGCTGGAGGACGATGTATTGAATCGGGACGCAATTTGAGTGATCCATCATCATTAGGTGGCCCTGAATGTTACAATTAACTATCAGTTTTTCGTCCGATTCGAAAATCTTTGACTCACAGCAGATCGGCCATAAGGTGCCCGAGGCAGCAATAGACCCATGGAGACAAGTCTGCTGGAGGACGATGTATTGAATCGGGACGCAATTTGAGTGATCCATCGTCATTAGGTCGCCCTGAACGTTACAATTCACTATCAGTATTTCGTCCCATTCGATAATCTAGACTCGCAGCAGAACGGCCATAAGGTGCCCGAGGCAGCAATAGACCCATGGAGTCAAGTCGGCTGGAAGACGATGTATTGAATCGGGACATTATTTGTGAGGTCCATCGTCATTAGGTGGCCCTGAATGTTACAATTCACTATCAGTTTTTCGTCCGATTCGAAAATCTTTGACTCACAGCAGAACGGCCATAAGGTGCCCGAGGCAGCAATAGACCCATGGAGACAAGTCTGCTGGAGGACGATGTATTGCAACGGGACGCAATTTGAGTGTTCCATCGTCATTAGGAGGCCCTGAACGTTACAAATCACTATCAGTTTTTCGTCCGATTCGAAAGTCGTTGACTCACAGCAGAACGGCCATAAGGAGTCCCAGGCAGCAATAGACCCATGGAGATAAGACTGCTGGAGGACGATGTATTGAATCGGGACGCAATTTGAGTGATCCATCGTCATTAGGTGGCCCTGAACGTTACAATTCACTATCAGTTTTCCGTCCTATTCGAAAATCGTTGACTCACAGCAGAACGGCCAAAAGGTGCCCGAGGCAGCAATAGACCCATGGAGACAAGTCTGCTGGAGGACGATGTATTGCATCGGGACGCAATTTGAGTGATGCATCGTCATTAGGTGGCCCTGAACGTTACAATTCACTATCAGTTTTTCGTCCCATTCGATAATCTAGACCCACAGCAGAACGGCCATAAGGTGCCCGATGCAGCAATAGACCCATGGAGTCAAGTCGGCTGGAGGACGATGTATTGAATCGGGACGCAATTTGTGTGGTCCATCGTCATTAGGTGGCCCTGAATGTTACAATTCTCTATCTGTTTTTCGTGTGATTCGAAAATCTTTGACTCACAGCAGAACGGCCATAAGGTGCCCGAGGCAGCAATAGACCCATGGAGACAAGTCTGCTGGAGGACGATGTATTGCATCGGGACGCAATTTGAGTGTTCCATCGTCATTAGGAGGCCCTGAACGTTACAATTCACTATCAGTTTTTCGTCCGATTCGAAAATCGTTGACTCACAGCAGAACGGCCATAAGGTGTCCGAGTCAGCATTAGACCCATGGAGACAAGTCTGCTGGAGGACGATGTATTGAATCGGGACGCAATTTGAGTGATCCATCGTCATTAGGTGGCCCTGAACGTTACAATTCACTATCAGTTTTTCATCCCATTCGATAATCTAGACTCACACCAGAACGGCCCGAGGCAGCAATAGACCCATGGAGTCAAGTCGGCTGGAGGACGATGTATTGAATCGGGACGTAATTTGAGTGTTCCATCGACATTAGGAGGCCCTGATCGTTACAATTCACTATCAGTTTTTCGTCCGATTCGAAAATCTTTGACTCACAGCAGAACGGCCAAAAGGTGCCCGAGGCAGCAATAGAACCATGGAGTCAAGTCGGCTGGAGGACGAGGTATTGAATCGGGACGCAATTAGAGTGTTCCATCGTCATTAGGAGGCCCTGAATGTTACAATTAACTATCACTTTTTCGTCCCATTCGATAATCAAGACTCACGGGAGAAAGACCATAAGGTGCCCGAGGCAGCAATAGACCCATGGAGACAAGTCGGCTGGAGGACGATGTATTGAATCGGGACGCAATTTGAGTGTTCCATCGTCATTAGGAGGCCCTGAACGTTACAATTCACTATCAGTTTTTCGTCCGATTCGAAAATCTTTGAGTCACAGCAGAACGGCCATAAGGTGCACGAGGCAGCAATAGACCCATGGAGACAAGTCTGCTGGAGGACGATGTATTGAATCGGGACATAATTTGAGTGATCCATCGTCATTCGGTGGCCCTGAACGTTACAATTCACTATCAGTCTTTCCTCCGATTCGAGAATCTTTGACTCACAGCAGAACGGCCATAATGTGCCCGAGGCAGCAATAGACCCATGGAGACAAGTCTGCTGGAGGACGATGTATTGAATCGGGACGCAATTTGAGTGATCCATCGTCATTAGGTGGCCCTGAACGTTACAATTCACTATCAGTTTTTCGTCCCATTCGATAATCTAGACTCACAGCAGAACGGCCATAAGGTGCACGAGGCAGCTATAGACCCATGGGGTCAAGTCGGCTGGAGGACGATGTATTGAATCGGGACGCAATTTGTGAGGTCCATCGTCATTAGGTGGCCCTGAATGTTACAATTCACTATCAGTTTTTCGTCCGATTCGAAAATCTTTGACTCACAGCAGAACGGCCATAAGGTGCCCGAGGCAGCAATAGACTCATGGAGACAAGTCTGCTGGAGGACGATGTATTGCATCGGGACGCAATTTGAGTGTTCAATCGTCATTAGGAGGCTCTGAACGTTACAATTCACTATCAGTTTTTCGTCGGATTCGAAAATCGTTGACTCACAGCAGAACGGCCATAAGGTGTCCGAGGCAGCAAAAGACCCATGGAGACAAGTCTGCTGGAGGACGATGTATTGAATCGGGACGCAATTTGAGTGATCCATCGTCATTAGGTGGCCCTGAACGTTACAATTCACTATCAGTTTTTCGTCCGATTCGAAAATCGTTGACTCACATCAGAATGGCCAAAAGGTGCCCGAGGCAGCAATAGACCCATGGAGACAAGTCTGCTGGAGGACGATGTATTGAATCGGGACGCAATTTGAGTGATCCATCGTCATTAGGTGGCCCTGAACGTTACAATTCACTATCAGTTTTTCGTCCCATTCGATAATCTAGACTCACAGCAGAACAGCCATAAGGTGCCCGAGGCAGCAATAGACCCATGGAGTCAAGTCGGCTGGAGGACGATGTATTGAATCGGGATGCAATTTCAGTGTTCCATCGTCATTAGGAGGCCGTGAACGTTACAATTCACTATCAGTTTTTCGTCCGATTCGAAAATCTTTGACTCATAGCAGAACGGCCATAAGGTTCCCGAGGCAGCAATAGACCCATGGAGAAAAGTCGGCTGGAGGACGATGTATTGAATCGGGACGCAATTTGAGTGATCCATCGTCATTAGGTGGTCCAGAATGTTACAATTCACTATCAGTTTTTCGTCCGATTCGAAAATCTTTGACTCACAGCAGAACGGCCATAAGGTGCCCGAGGCAGCAATAGACCCATGGAGACAAGTCTGCTGGAGGACGATGTATTGAATCGGGACGCAATTTGAGTGATCCATAGTCATTAGGTGGCCCTGAACGTTACAATTTACTATCAGTTTTTCGTCCTGTTCGATAATCTAGACTCACAGCAGAACGGCCATAAGGTGCCCGAGGCAGCAATAGACCCATGGAGTCAAGTCGGCTGGAAGACGATGTATTGAATCGGGTCGCAATTTGTGATGTCCATCGTCATTAGGTGGCCCTGAATGTTACAATTCACTATCAGTTTTTCGTCCGATTCGAAAATCTTTGACTCACAGCAGAACGGCCATAAGGTGCCCGAGGCAGCAATAGACCCATGGAGACAAGTCTGCTGGATGACGATGTATTGCATCGGGACGGAATTTGAGTGTTCCATCGTCATTAGGAGGCCCTGAACGTTACAATTCACTATCAGTTTTTCGTCCGATTCGAAAATCGTTGACTCACAGCAGAACGGCCATAAGGTGTCCGAGGCAGCAATAGACCCATGGAGATAAGTCTGCTGGAGGACGATGTATTGAATCGGGACGCAATTTGAGTGATCCATCGTCATTAGGTGGCCCTGAACGTTACAATTCACTATCAGTTTTTCGTCCGATTCGAAAATCTTTGACTCACAGCAGAACGGCCATAAGGTGCCCGAGGCAGCAATAGACACATGGAGACAAGTCGGCTGGAGGACGATGTATTGAATCGGGACGTAATTTGAGTGTTCCATCGACATTAGGAGGCCCTGATCGTTACCATTCACTATCAGTTTTTCGTCCGATTCGAAAATCTTTGACTCACTGCAGAACGGCCATAAGGTGCCCGAGGCAGCAATAGACCCATGGAGACAAGTCGGCTGGAGGACGATGTATTGAATCGGGACGCAATTTGAGTGATCCATCGTCATTAGGTGGCCCTGAAAGTTACAATTCACTATCACTTTTTCGTCCGATTCGAAAATCTTTGACTCCCAGCAGAACGGCCATAAAGTGCCCGAGGCAGCAATAGACCCATGGAGACAAGTCTGCTCGACGACGAGGTATTGAATCGGGACGCAATTTGAGTGTTCCAGCGTCATTAGGAGGCCCTGAATGTTACAATTAACTATCACTTTTTCGTCCCATTCGATAATCAAGACTCACGGGAGAACGACCATAAGGTGCCCGAGGCAGCAATAAACCCATGGAGACAAGTCGGCTGGAGGACGATGTATTGAATCGGGACGCAATTTGAGTGTTCCATCGTCATTAGGAGCCCCTGAACGTTACAATTCACTATCAGTTTTTCGTCCGATTCGAAAATTTTTGAGTCACAGCAGAACGGCCTTAAGGTGCACGAGGCAGCAATAGACCCACGGAGACAAGTCTGCTGGAGGACGATGTATTGAATCGGGACGCAATTTGAGTGATCCATCGTCATTCGGTGGCCCTGAACGTTACAATTCACTATCAGTCTTTCCTCCGATTCGAGAATCTTTGACTCACAGCAGAACGGCCATAAGGTGCCCGAGGCAGCAATAGACCCATGGAGACAAGTCTGCTGGAGGACGATGTATTGAATCGGGACGCAATTTGAGTGATCCAACGTCATAAGGTGGCCCTGAACGTTACAATTCACTATCAGTTTTTCGTCCGATTCGATAATCTAGACTCACAGCAGAACGGCCATAAGGTGCACGAGGCAGCTATAGACCCATGGAGTCAAGTCGGCTGGAGGACGATGTATTGAATCGGGACGCAATTTGTGAGGTCCATCGTCATTAGGTGGCCCTGAATGTTACAATTCACTATCAGTTTTTCGTCCGATTCGAAAATCTTTGACTCACAGCAGAACGGCCATAAGGTGCCCGAGGCAGCAATAGACCCATGGAGACAAGTCTGCTGGAGGACGATGTATTGCATCGGGACGCAATTTGAGTGATCCATCGTCATTAGGAGGCCCTGAACGTTACAATTCACTATCAGTTTTTCGTCCGATTCGAAAATCGTTGACTCACAGCAGAACGGCCATAATGTGCCCGAGGCAGCAATAGACCCATGGAGACAAGTCTGCTGGAGGACGATGTATTGAATCGGGACGCAATTTGAGTGATCCATCGTCATTAGGTGGCCCTGAACGTTACAATTCACTATCAGTTTTTCGTCCCATTCGATAATCTAGACTCACAGCAGAACGGCCATAAGGTGCCCGAGGCAGCAATAGACCCATGGAGTCAAGTCGGCTGGTGGACCATGTATTGAATCGGGACGCAATTTGTGTGGTCCATCGTCATTAGGTGGCCCTGAATGTTACAATTCACTATCAGTTTTTCGTCCGATTCGAAAATCGTTGACTCACAGCAGAACGGCCATAAGGTGCCCGAGGCAGCAATAGACCCATGGAGACAAGTCTGCTGGAGGACGATGTATTGAATCGGGACGCAATTTGAGTGTTCCATCGTCATTAGGAGGCCCTGAACGTTACAATTTACTATCAGTTTTTCGTCCGATTCGAAAATCGTTGACTCACAGCAGAACGGCCATAAGGTGTCCGAGGCAGCAATAGACCCATGGAGACAAGTCTGCTGGAGGATGATGTATTTAATCGGGACGCAATTTTTGTGACCCATCGTCATTATGTGGCCCTGAACGTTACAATTCACTATCAGTTTTTCAACCCATTCGATAATCTAGACTCACACCAGAACGGCCCGAGGCAGCAATAGACCCATAGAGTCAAGTCGGCTGGAGGACGATGTATTGAATCGGGACGTAATTTGAGTGTTCCATCGACATTAGGAGGCCCTGATCGTTACAATTCACTATCAGTTTTTCGTGCGATTCGAAAATCTTTGAGTCACAGCGGAACGGCCATAAGGTGCCCGAGGCAGCAATAGACCCATTTAGACAAGGCTGCTGGAGGACGATGTATTGAATCGGGACGCAATTTGAGTGATCCATCATCATTAGGTGGCCCTGAATGTTACAATTAACAATCAGTTTTTCGTCCGATTCGAAAATCTTTGACTCACAGCAGAACGGCCATAAGGTGCCCGAGGCAGCAATAGACCCATGGAGACAAGTCTGCTGGAGGACGATGTATTGAATCGGGACGCAATTTGAGTGATCCATCGTCATTAGGTCGCCCTGAACGTTACAATTCACTATCAGTTTTTCGTCCCATTCGATAATCTAGACTCGCAGCAGAACGGCCATAAGGTGCCCGAGGCAGCAATAGACCCATGGAGTCAAGTCGGCTGGAAGACGATGTATTGAATCGGGACATTATTTGTGAGGTCCATCGTCATTAGGTGGCCCTGAATGTTACAATTCACTATCAGTTTTTCGTCCGATTCGAAAATCTTTGACTCACAGCAGAACGGCCATAAGGTGCCCGAGGCAGCAATAGACCCATGGAGACAAGTCTGCTGGAGGACGATGTATTGCAACGGGACGCAATTTGAGTGTTCCATCGTCATTAGGAGGCCCTGAACGTTACAAATCACTATCAGTTTTTCGTCCGATTCGAAAGTCGTTGACTCACAGCAGAACGGCCATAAGGAGTCCCAGGCAGCAATAGACCCATGGAGATAAGACTGCTGGAGGACGATGTATTGAATCGGGACGCAATTTGAGTGATCCATCGTCATTAGGTGGCCCTGAACGTTACAATTCACTATCAGTTTTCCGTCCTATTCGAAAATCGTTGACTCACAGCAGAACGGCCAAAAGGTGCCCGAGGCAGCAATAGACCCATGGAGACAAGTCTGCTGGAGGACGATGTATTGCATCGGGACGCAATTTGAGTGATGCATCGTCATTAGGTGGCCCTGAACGTTACAATTCACTATCAGTTTTTCGTCCCATTCGATAATCTAGACTCGCAGCAGAACGGCCATAAGGTGCCCGAGGCAGCAATAGACCCATGGAGTCAAGTCGGCTGGAAGACGATGTATTGAATCGGGACATTATTTGTGAGGTCCATCGTCATTAGGTGGCCCTGAATGTTACAATTCACTATCAGTTTTTCGTCCGATTCGAAAATCTTTGACTCACAGCAGAACGGCCATAAGGTGCCCGAGGCAGCAAT
Source organism: Schistocerca cancellata (assembly GCF_023864275.1). Taxonomy (NCBI): domain Eukaryota; kingdom Metazoa; phylum Arthropoda; class Insecta; order Orthoptera; family Acrididae; genus Schistocerca; species Schistocerca cancellata. Next base: position 3,048,559 of record NW_026047092.1, on the reverse strand, counting down.
AGACCCATGGAGACAAGTCTGCTGGAGGACGATGTATTGCAACGGGACGCAATTTGAGTGTTCCATCGTCATTAGGAGGCCCTGAACGTTACAAATCACTATCAGTTTTTCGTCCGATTCGAAAGTCGTTGACTCACAGCAGAACGGCCATAAGGAGTCCCAGGCAGCAATAGACCCATGGAGATAAGACTGCTGGAGGACGATGTATTGAATCGGGACGCAATTTGAGTGATCCATCGTCATTAGGTGGCCCTGAACGTTACAATTCACTATCAGTTTTCCGTCCTATTCGAAAATCGTTGACTCACAGCAGAACGGCCAAAAGGTGCCCGAGGCAGCAATAGACCCATGGAGACAAGTCTGCTGGAGGACGATGTATTGCATCGGGACGCAATTTGAGTGATGCATCGTCATTAGGTGGCCCTGAACGTTACAATTCACTATCAGTTTTTCGTCCCATTCGATAATCTAGACCCACAGCAGAACGGCCATAAGGTGTCCGATGCAGCAATAGACCCATGGAGTCAAGTCGGCTGGAGGACGATGTATTGAATCGGGACGCAATTTGTGTGGTCCATCGTCATTAGGTGGCCCTGAATGTTACAATTCTCTATCTGTTTTTCGTGTGATTCGAAAATCTTTGACTCACAGCAGAACGGCCATAAGGTGCCCGAGGCAGCAATAGACCCATGGAGACAAGTCTGCTGGAGGACGATGTATTGCATCGGGACGCAATTTGAGTGTTCCATCGTCATTAGGAGGCCCTGAACGTTACAATTCACTATCAGTTTTTCGTCCGATTCGAAAATCGTTGACTCACAGCAGAACGGCCATAAGGTGTCCGAGTCAGCATTAGACCCATGGAGACAAGTCTGCTGGAGGACGATGTATTGAATCGGGACGCAATTTGAGTGATCCATCGTCATTAGGTGGCCCTGAACGTTACAATTCACTATCAGTTTTTCATCCCATTCGATAATCTAGACTCACACCAGAACGGCCCGAGGCAGCAATAGACCCATGGAGTCAAGTCGGCTGGAGGACGATGTATTGAATCGGGACGTAATTTGAGTGTTCCATCGACATTAGGAGGCCCTGATCGTTACAATTCACTATCAGTTTTTCGTCCGATTCGAAAATCTTTGACTCACAGCAGAACGGCCATAAGGTGCCCGAGGCAGCAATAGAACCATGGAGTCAAGTCGGCTGGAGGACGAGGTATTGAATCGGGACGCAATTAGAGTGTTCCATCGTCATTAGGAGGCCCTGAATGTTACAATTAACTATCACTTTTTCGTCCCATTCGATAATCAAGACTCACGGGAGAAAGACCATAAGGTGCCCGAGGCAGCAATAGACCCATGGAGACAAGTCGGCTGGAGGACGATGTATTGAATCGGGACGCAATTTGAGTGTTCCATCGTCATTAGGAGGCCCTGAACGTTACAATTCACTATCAGTTTTTCGTCCGATTCGAAAATCTTTGAGTCACAGCAGAACGGCCATAAGGTGCACGAGGCAGCAATAGACCCATGGAGACAAGTCTGCTGGAGGACGATGTATTGAATCGGGACATAATTTGAGTGATCCATCGTCATTCGGTGGCCCTGAACGTTACAATTCACTATCAGTCTTTCCTCCGATTCGAGAATCTTTGACTCACAGCAGAACGGCCATAATGTGCCCGAGGCAGCAATAGACCCATGGAGACAAGTCTGCTGGAGGACGATGTATTGAATCGGGACGCAATTTGAGTGATCCATCGTCATTAGGTGGCCCTGAACGTTACAATTCACTATCAGTTTTTCGTCCCATTCGATAATCTAGACTCACAGCAGAACGGCCATAAGGTGCACGAGGCAGCTATAGACCCATGGGGTCAAGTCGGCTGGAGGACGATGTATTGAATCGGGACGCAATTTGTGAGGTCCATCGTCATTAGGTGGCCCTGAATGTTACAATTCACTATCAGTTTTTCGTCCGATTCGAAAATCTTTGACTCACAGCAGAACGGCCATAAGGTGCCCGAGGCAGCAATAGACTCATGGAGACAAGTCTGCTGGAGGACGATGTATTGCATCGGGACGCAATTTGAGTGTTCAATCGTCATTAGGAGGCTCTGAACGTTACAATTCACTATCAGTTTTTCGTCGGATTCGAAAATCGTTGACTCACAGCAGAACGGCCATAAGGTGTCCGAGGCAGCAAAAGACCCATGGAGACAAGTCTGCTGGAGGACGATGTATTGAATCGGGACGCAATTTGAGTGATCCATCGTCATTAGGTGGCCCTGAACGTTACAATTCACTATCAGTTTTTCGTCCGATTCGAAAATCGTTGACTCACATCAGAATGGCCAAAAGGTGCCCGAGGCAGCAATAGACCCATGGAGACAAGTCTGCTGGAGGACGATGTATTGAATCGGGACGCAATTTGAGTGATCCATCGTCATTAGGTGGCCCTGAACGTTACAATTCACTATCAGTTTTTCGTCCCATTCGATAATCTAGACTCACAGCAGAACAGCCATAAGGTGCCCGAGGCAGCAATAGACCCATGGAGTCAAGTCGGCTGGAGGACGATGTATTGAATCGGGATGCAATTTCAGTGTTCCATCGTCATTAGGAGGCCGTGAACGTTACAATTCACTATCAGTTTTTCGTCCGATTCGAAAATCTTTGACTCATAGCAGAACGGCCATAAGGTTCCGGAGGCAGCAATAGACCCATGGAGAAAAGTCGGCTGGAGGACGATGTATTGAATCGGGACGCAATTTGAGTGATCCATCGTCATTAGGTGGTCCAGAATGTTACAATTCACTATCAGTTTTTCGTCCGATTCGAAAATCTTTGACTCACTGCAGAACGGCCATAAGGTGCCCGAGGCAGCAATAGACCCATGGAGACAAGTCTGCTGCAGGACGATGTATTGAATCGGGACGCAATTTGAGTGTTCCATCGTCATTAGGTGGCCCTGAACGTTACAATTCACTGTCAGTTTTTCGTCCGATTCGAAAATCGTTGACTCACAGCAGAACGGCCAAAAGGTGCCCGAGGCAGCAATAGACCCATGGAGACAAGTCTGCTGGAGGACGATGTATTGAATCGGGACGCAATTTGAGTGATCCATCGACATTAGGTGGACCTGAACGTTACAAGTCACTATCAGTTTTTCGTCCGATTCGAAAATATTTGACTCACAGCAGAACGGCCATAAGGTGCCCGAGGCAGCAATAGACCCATGGAGACAAGTCGGCTGGAGGACGATGTATTGAATCGGGACGCAATTTGAGTGATCCATCGTCATTAGGTGGCCCAGAATGTTACAATTCACTATCAGTTTTTCGTCAGATTCGAAAATCTTTGACTCACAGCAGAACGGCCATAAGGTGCCCAAGGCAGCAATAGACCCATGGAGACAAGTCTGCTGCAGGACGATGTATTGAATCGGGTCGCAAAATTGAGTGTTCCATCGTCATTAGGAGGCCCTGAACGTTACAATTCACTATCAGTTTTTCGTCCGATTCGAAAATCTATGACTCACAGCAGAACTGCCGTAAGGTGCCCGAGTCAGCAATAGACCCATAGAGACAAGTCTGCTGGAGGACGATGTATTGAATCGGGACGCAATTTGAGTGATCCATCGACATTAGGTGGCCCTGAACGTTACAATTCACTATCAGTTTTTCGTCCGATTCGAAAATATTTGACTCACAGCAGAACGGCCATAAGGTGCCCGAGGCAGCAATAGACCCATGGAGACAAGTCGGCTGGAGGACGATGTATTGGATTGGGACGCAATTTGAGTGATCCATCGTCATTAGGTGGCCCAGAATGTTACAATTCACTATCAGTTTTTCGTCAGATTCGGAAATCTTTGACTCACAGCAGAACGACCAAAAGGTGCCCGAGGCAGCAATAGACCCATGGAGACAAATCTGCTGGACGACAAGGTACTGAATCGGGACGCAATTTGAGTGTTCCATCGTCATTAGGAGACCCTGAATGTTACAATTAACTATCACTTTTTCGTCCCATTCGATAATCAAGACTCACGGGAGAACGACCATAAGGTGCCCGAGGCAGCAATAGACCCATGGAGACAAGACGGCTGGAGGACGATGTATTGAATCGGGACGCAATTTGAGTGTTCCATCGTCATTAGGAGGCCCTGAACGTTACAATTCACTATCAGTTTTTCGTCCGATTCGAAAATCTTTGAGTCACAGCAGAACGGCCATAAGGTGCCCGAGGCAGCAATAGACCCATGGAGACAAGTCTGCTGGAGAACGATGTATTGCATCGGGACGCAATTTGAGTGTTCCATCGTCATTAGGAGGCCCTGAACGTTACAATTCACTATCAGTTTTTCGTCCGATTCGAAAATCGTTGACTCACAGCAGAACGGCCATAAGGTGTCCGAGTCAGCCATAGACCCATGGAGACAAGTCTGCTGAAGGACGATGTATTGAATCGGGACGCAATTTGAGTGATCCATCGTCATTAGGTGGCCCTGAACGTTACAATTCACTATCAGTTTTTCATCCCATTCGATAATCTAGACTCACACCAGAACGGCCCGAGGCAGCAATAGACCCATGGAGTCAAGTCGGCTGGAGGACGAGGTATTGAATCGGGACGCAATTTGAGTGTTCCATCGTCATTAGGAGGCCCTGAATGTTACAATTAACTATCACTTTTTCGTCCCATTCGATAATCAAGACTCACGGGAGAAAGACCATAAGGTGCCCGAGGCAGCAATAGACCCATGGAGACAAGTCGGCTGGAGGACGATGTATTGAATCGGGACGCAATTTGAGTGTTCCATCGTCATTAGGAGGCCTTGAACGTTACAATTCACTATCAGTTATTCGTCCGATTCGAAAATCTTTGAGTCACAGCAGAACGGCCATAAGGTGCACGAGGCAGCAATAGACCCATGGAGACAAGTCTGCTGGAGGACGATGTATTGAATCGGGACGCAATTTGAGTGATCCATCGTCATTCGGTGGCCCTGAACGTTACAATTCACTATCAGTCTTTCCTCCGATTCGAGAATCTTTGACTCACAGCAGAACGGCCATAAGGTGCCCGAGGCAGCAATAGACCCATGGAGACAAGTCTGCTGGAGGACGATATATTGAATCGGGACGCAATTTGAAAGATCCATCGTCATTAGGTGGCCCTGAACGTAACAATTCACTATCAGTTTTTCGTCCCATTCGATAATCTAGACTCACAGCAGAACAGCCATAAGGTGCCCGAGGCAGCAATAGACCCATGGAGTCAAGTCGGCTGGAGGACGATGTATTGAATCGGGATGCAATTTCAGTGTTCCATCGTCATTAGGAGGCCCTGAACGTTACAATTCACTATCAGTTTTTCGTCCGTTTCGAAAATCTTTGACTCACAGCAGAACGGCCATAAGGTGCCCGAGGCAGCAATAGACCCATGGAGAAAAGTCGGCTGGAGGACGATGTATTGAATCGGGACGCAATTTGAGTGATCCATCGTCATTAGGTGGTCCAGAATGTTACAATTCACTATCAGTTTTTCGTCCGATTCGAAAATCTTTGACTCACTGCAGAACGGCCATAAGGTGCCCGAGGCAGCAATAGACCCATGGAGACAAGTCTGCTGCAGGACGATGTATTGAATCGGGACGCAATTTGTGAGGTCCATCGTCATTAGGTGGCCCTGAATGTTACAATTCACTATCAGTTTTTCGTCCGATTCGAAAATCTTTGACTCACAGCAGAACGGCCATAAGGTGCCCGAGGCAGCAATAGACCCATGGAGACAAGTCTGCTGGAGGACGATGTATTGCATCGGGACGCAATTTGACTGTTCCATCGTCATTAGGAGGCTCTGAACGTTACAATTCACTATCAGTTTTTCGTCGGATTCGAAAATCGTTGACTCACAGCAGAACGGCCATAAGGTGTCCGAGGCAGCAATAGACCCATGGAGACAAGTCTGCTGGAGGACGATGTATTGAATCGGGACGCAATTTGAGTGATCCATCGTCATTAGGTGGCCCTGAACGTTACAATTCACTATCAGTTTTTCGTCCCATTCGATAATCTAGACTCACCGCAGAACCGCCATAAGGTGCCCGAGGCAGCAATAGACCCATGGAGACAAGTCTGCTGGAGGACGATGTATTGAATCGGGACGCAATTTGAGTGATCCATCGTCATTAGGTGGCCCTGAACGTTACAATTCACTATCAGTTTTTCGTCCCATTCGATAATCTAGACTCACCGCAGAACGGCCATAAGGTGCCCGAGGCAGCAATAGACCCATGGAGAAAAGTCTGCTGGAGGACGATGTATTGAATCGGGACGCAATTTGAGTGATCCATCGTCATTAGGTGGCCCTGAACGTTACAATTCACTATCAGTTTTTCGTCCCATTCGATAATCTAGACTCACAGCAGAACAGCCATAAGGTGCCCGAGGCAGCAATAGACCCATGGAGTCAAGTCGGCTGGAGGACGATGTATTGAATCGGGATGCAATTTCAGTGTTCCATCGTCATTAGGAGGCCCTGAACGTTACAATTCACTATCAGTTTTTCGTCCGATTCGAAAATCTTTGACTCACAGCAGAACGGCCGTAAGGTGCCCGAGGCAGCAATAGACCCATGGAGAAAAGTCGGCTGGAGGACGATGTATTGAATCGGGACGCAATTTGAGTGATGCATCGTCATTAGGTGGTCCAGAATGTTACAATTCACTATCAGTGTTTCGTCCGATTCGAAAATCTTTGACTCACTTCAGAACGGCCATAAGGTGCCCGAGGCAGCAATAGACCCATGGAGACAAGTCTGCTGCAGGACGATGTATTGAATCGGGACGCAATTTGAGTGTTCCATCGTCATTAGGTGGCCCTGAACGTTACAATTCACTGTCAGTTTTTCGTCCGATTCGAAAATCGTTGTCTCACAGCAGAACGGCCATAAGGTGCCCGAGGCAGCAATAGACCCTTGGAGACAAGTCGGCTGGAGGACGATGTATTGAATCGGGACGCAATTTGAGTGATCCATCGTCATTAGGTGGCCCAGATTGTTACAATTCACTATCAGTTTTTCGTCAGATTCGAAAATCTTTGACTCACAGCAGAACGGCCATAAGGTGCCCAAGGCAGCAATAGACCCATGGAGACAAGTCTGCTGCAGGACGATGTATTGAATCGGGACGCAATTTGAGTGTTCCATCGTCATTAGGAGGCCCTGAACGTTACAATTCACTATCAGTTTTTCGTCCGATTCGAAAATCTTTGACTCACAGCAGAACGGCCATAAGGTGCCCGAGGCAGCAATAGACCCATGGAGACAAGTCTGCTGGAGGACGATGTATTGAATCGGGACGCAATTTGAGTGATCCATCGTCATTAGGTTACCCTGAACGTTACAATTCACTATCAGTTTTCGTCCGATTCGAAATTCGTTGACTCACAGCTGAACGGCCATAAGGAGCCCGAGGCAGCAATAGACCCATGGAGACAAATCTGCTGGACGACGAGGTATTGAATCGGGACGCAATTTGAGTGTTCCATCGTCATTAGGAGACCCTGAATGTTACAATTAACTATCACTTTTTCGTCCCATTCGATAATCAAGACTCACGGGAGAACGACCATAAGGTGCCCGAGGCAGCAATAGACCCATGGAGACAAGACGGCTGGAGGACGATGTATTGAATCGGGACGCAATTTGAGTGTTCCATCGTCATTAGGAGGCCCTGAACGTTACAATTCACTATCATTTTTTCGTCCGATTCGAAAATCTTTGAGTCACAGCAGTACGGCCATAAGGTGCCCGAGGCAGCAATAGACCCATGGAGACAAATCTGCTGGAGGACGATGTATTGAATCGGGACGCAATTTGAGTGATCCATCGTCATTAGGTTGCCCTGAACGTTACAATTCACTATCAGTTTTTCGTCCGATTCGAAAATCTTTGACTCACAGCAGAACGGCCATAAGGTGCCCGAGGCAGCAATGGACCCATGGAGACAAGTCTGCTGGAGGACGATGTATTGAATCGGGACGCAATTTGAGTGATCCATCGTCATTAGGTGGCCCTGAACGTTACAATTCACTATCAGTTTTTCGTCCGATTCGAAAATCTTTGACTCAGTAGAACGGCTAAAAGGTGACCGAGGCAGCAATAGACCCATGGAGACAAGTCGGCTGGAGGACGATGTATTGAATCGGGACGCAATTTGAGTGATCCATCGTCATTAGGTGGTCCAGAATGTTACAATTCACTATCAGTTTTTCGTCCGATTCGAAAATCTTTGACTCACTGCAGAACGGCCATAAGGTGCCCGAGGCAGCAATAGACCCATGGAGACAAGTCTGCTGCAGGACGATGTATTGAATCGGGAGGCAATTTGAGTGTTCCATCGTCATTAGGTGGCCCTGAACGTTACAAGTCACTATCAGTTTTTCGTCCGATTCGAAAATATTAGACTCACAGCAGAACGGCCATAAGGTGCCCGAGGCAGCAATAGACCCATGGAGACAAGTCGGCTGGAGGACGATGTATTGAATCGGGACGCAATTTGAGTGATCCATCGTCATTAGGTGGCCCAGAATGTTACAATTCACTATCAGTTTTTCGTCCGATTCGAAAATCTATGACTCACAGCAGAACGGCCGTAAGGTGCCCGAGGCAGCAATAGACCCATGGAGACAAGTCGGCTGGAGGACGATGTATTGAATCGGGACGCAATTTGAGTGATCCATCGACATTAGGTGGCCCTGAACGTTACAATTCACTATCAGTTTTTCGTCCGATTCGAAAATATTTGACTCACAGCAGAACGGCCATA